>NC_092439.1:13993430-14113430 GCF_036169615.1 Heliangelus exortis | reverse complement strand
AAAGCTGTCCCCTTTCTCCAGCTAATGCTGCATGACTCTGAAGCTGCAGTTTCATGAAAACTGGTCTGGAGAACTGGTCAGGAGGAAGAATTCAAATAGGATTAGCATCGTAGCAGTTCAGTGTGTGACTACATGATTTCTCAAGTGGCAAGGGCATCACTGGCAATAGGCACCCAAAGATGCCCAAGCTGTAAACTTGTACACCAGCATGATCACACCTGGGCAGTGTTCCTGTTCCTCAGGTACCCTGTGCTTCTTACTGTTCACTCCAGCTGCAAAATAAGGTAGGCATTATAACCTTAAATACCCATTTTTGTCTAGAACTTGCCACATACATATTGTCTTTGCATATGGATTAGTTGTTCTGTTGCTCTGTTGTACAGATCCCTTTGAACTGGCACAGGAACTTGCAGGTCTCTTACAGGTGAAAGGCAGGAGCCCACCACTATTTTCAAGGAAAATGCTGGGCCTGAATTTTTGCTAGGGGTGTGCTCTGACTTTGTGTCACCTCATCACCCGAGATTTTATGGTGTGTGATGTGTGGAAAGGGTTCTTAGCCCTCTGGCTCCTTTGTCCTTTGGTCTCTGTTTCTGTAGAAGCCTTGGAGAGCCAAAACGGTTTCCCTTTGAGCATAAGTGGTTACCATAATTTAGAGGCTTGTTTCTTTTGTCCTGAGTATTCAGAGGAGTGAGAGGGGGGAAGGCTTGGAGCGTGTCTGATGTGGCAGAGCAGAGGAGCCAGGTCTCCTGAGACTCATCCTCTAGATCCCGTTGCCTTTTTAAGGACTTGGAGAGGAAGGGGTTGGGATGGGAAGAGCCCAACAGCTCCCATGGGTTTCTTTGCTCCCAGAAGAGCTGTTTGGACTTCAGGCCCATTGCCTCTCCTGTGAGAGGAGCCACAGCTCCTGTGTGCTGCAGGGCTGGTACCCAAGCCCCACTTCAAGATGAGCATCCACTGTTTGGCTCTCAATGTCCAGCTTCCCAGGACATGCAAAGTCCCAGGGTGGATCTGGCATTTGTTCAGACAGGCACAGGCTGCTCCTCAGGTGTTTGACTTGACTGCAGATGGTTTGGCATTGAGCAGCTGCTCTGAGCAAAGCTTCCTACCCAGCAGAAGTGGGATGTGCTCTGGGGACTGGAGTGTCAGGTGGTATCAGGGCTTAGGAACTGGACCAAGTTTACTGAGCTATCCTGGAGCTGAGGGGCAGGAAATCTGGGCAAGAGATCATGTGGATGCAAGGAGAGTCTTCCATGGAACTCCCCCTGCTAAGCCATAGGGCAAACAGCCCCTGCACCAACCTAAACAAGCTGCTGGCTGGCCTGGAGAAGCTTTACAGGTCAGGAAAACATTTGTCTTCCTGCTCAGAGTGCCTTTTGGGGGGCTTTTTCCAAGCCTTGATGCTCACAGAGGTAATGGACAATGCCTCTTGTCTTCCTGCTTAAAGTTTCTCAGCAAAGGTGCCTGGCAGTGCTGGGGTGGGCAGCCAGGCTGGTGTTTGTTCCCAGCAGGATGGAGAGTCTGGAATTGTGTGTGTGTGTTGTTCCTGCTGCCCCGAGGCAGGAGGATCCCCACCTCCTTCCCTGCTCTTTTGTCCCTTTCCTTTCCAGTAGTACCTGCTGCTCCACTCCAGTCCCTGCTCTGGGGCTGGCAGCCAGGTTGGGTTTTCCCAGTGTGGCTGAGGGCAGAGGGACTGTGGCTGCATGCAGGGAATTTTCTGTCTGATGCTTTTGGTGAGTCCTTTGCCTTGCATGGAGGCAGGATCTGGAGATCTGGAGAGAGAGAGCACTGCCTGGAGCACATGGTGGGACTCCTGTCCCTGAGAGGTGGCATCTGGACCAGCTCAGAAGGAGCTGGAGTGCTGAGCCCTCTCCCTCCTGGAGAGTGGTGGGGATGGCTCCATTTCCAGGGCCATTCTCTGCTGTCTCTGGTTTGTCTTCCTCTTTGTGAAGGCAAATGAGGCCTCTGAATTCCCTGTAATCTCCAGTAAGTCCTGGGGAAGGCGGTAGGTACGAGACTGTGCATGCAGGAGGAATGAAGGGCATTGCTGCAGCCCCAGGGGCTGGCAGGGTTGTCCCCTGTGACACTTCGCTATGGCCCTCTGGTGGCTCCTCTCGTGTTGAAACATGATGAGTAACTGCTGGTCCAGATGGTTAAAGGATGTGGTGGGCAAATACCTCTGCTAAGATGTTGATCTATTTTTGCTCCCGGCTTGTTTTTTCCTAAGCTGGAACGTTGTTAACCTCAGGCACCCCCAGATGGTTGGGAATCCTTCCTGAAGCTAAAGGGCACAGACAGAGCTGGAATGAGAGCTCAGGAGCCTTTGCTGCTCATCAGGAGTTTTCATCCTCCTTCTCCCCTTCGTGGGCATCCAGTGAAGTCTATAGTGTCACCTGTGTTGGTGACACCTTTATAACATCCCTTGGGACAATCCTGCACTGCCAGGGAACCTGCCTCTTTCTTTGTGACAGTGGGAGATGTTTTGAGGCATTCTTCTACCATCACAAGGTCTCAGAGCATGGAGAAGCTAAGGTCCCAGGTCCCAGGGGCAATGTTTGCCTGATGTTGTGCCAAAGTGCCAGCACCAGTGTCTGGGCTGCCCACGGGCACCTGGAAGGTGCTGGGAGACACCTTTCCCAAGGAGCTGCAGGAGGGAAGCTGCAGGAGGTGCAGGGAGGGCTGAAGGGACTGCAGGAGCTCAGGGTTCTTGCAGTGCCCTGGTGAGCAGTGAGCATCCTGTGTGCTGGGGCACAGCATCCCTGCTGCCATGCAGTGAGCACCGAGTGAGCCTGTCCCCAGGCACCTCTTTTGTCACCTGAGGCCGTGGGTTTGGCACTTGCAGAGCCCACGTGCTGTCTGAGGGGACAGGCACTGAGCAGAAGGCAGGTAGGGTGGGTTTGCACCTGCAGCCTGGGGGAGCAGAGTGGTCTGAAGGGGTGGTGGGGGCTGGCACTCTGTGGCAGTGGCACAGCATCCACCACTGTGTTCCAGAACCACTTGGTTTACTTGAAAACTGATGCCCTGGCTGGTGCTGCAAGGGAACTCGTGGCAATCTCTGCTTCTGAGGGTCTACAGACAGAGATGAAACTGCCACAGATTCCCTCCATCCCCTCTATTCCAAAATGTCCAGAGGGGGCCAGAGCCACGTTGGCAGGTTCTCCCCAGGTGAGATTCCCTGGTGCCAACTCCCTTGTGCACTTTGTGCCTGGTATTAATCCAGGAAGCAGCTTCTCTCAGGAGAGAACTCCTTAAACCTTATCAGGGTGCTGGCAGCTTTGCTCCTGTCTTCAGCAAAATGTGGCAGGGTGTCCACACCTTCAGATGCATTCACACACTGAAGGGAAGTGATGTGCTGATCCCAGAGGATTTCTCCTCCTCTCCCAGCAGGTGCTGGTTGCTGATTCCTTCTGCCCTCCCTTCCTCCCCTCCTTCTCTGGCTGGGTGAGGTCTCCTGGCTGTCCCCCCTGCATGGGGGGTGCTGGCACAGCTTTGTTCCATCCTCTCACTCTCTGAGCCCTGCTCCTTGGTGGTGGCAATGGATTTGTCTGCTCTCAAGACAAACAGAAATGTCTGGAAGGCAGTCAGTCCTCCCTTTCCATTGTTTATTTTTAAGTCAAGGTTGTGGTTCACCTGTTTGCTTTCAGTGACAGCCTCAGCACGTGCTGGCCTCCAGTTTTGTCCCATCCTTGTCTGAGCACAAATGTTTGTGCTGGCACAAAGGCAGAGGAGATGGGGAGATGGCTTCCAGTGCCTGCAGGCATTGCCTCCAGGTCTCCTGTCCCAAGCACAGCCTGGATGCAGTGGGTGCAGCATGTCTGACAGTGGCTGCAGAGGGGGGGGAGAGGTGAAGAGCTGGGAGGGGGCTGCTGGCAGGGCTGGGAGCCCAGGGCTGGCTTGGAGGATGCTTTGTCAACCTTACAGAGGGAGAGCAGGACAAGGAGGAGGATGCTGAGGTGTTGGGGACTGTGAGCAGAGCAGTGGATCTGATGATAGGTGGATAAGTATGATGAGTGTGGTCAAGGAGGTGTAAGATTGAGGTGGTCCTTCTCTTGTGATATCTTGACTTGTGGAGCTGTTGGGTGCCTGTATTTCCATCCAAGGCTGCCAGCAGCATGCATGGTGTGTGATGAGACTGCTCCCCTCCTGCTCCAGGCTGGGCTCTCATCCTCTGGCAAACACTTTTCCTTCAGGTGATCAGGCAAGAACCAGAGGTTAAAAGTCCAGTGCTGTGCCCCAGGCTGATGGGGACTGCAGCAGGCAGAGGCTGGCTGTCCCTCCTGGAGGAAACCTGAGCATCTGGGTAGTGTGGCAAAGCAGAAAAGCACCAGAGGAGCTGATAGATCCAGAGCTGGCTGGGTCTGCATTGAGGTGTCCCTCTGGAGCTGGATTTTAGGAACTGGGAAAAGGAAGAGGCTGGGTTGAAGAGGCTCTTGGGCTGCCTGCGTGGGGCAGTGTGAGCTTTGGGCCCTTTGCCTGGCACAATTCCCTGTGCTGCAGTGTGCGTGTGGCTGTGAAACTAATTTGCTTGATCATTTTAAGAAATGGAGAAGGGGCATCCTGGTGTGCAAGTAATGAGGCATTAATCCATGCCTAGCTGTGCTAACAGCACTCTAAGAGGGAATTAATCCCACATAATTCATCACTCTTGCAGCTCTCTTAACTATGGGATGTACAATTTAGAACCCCCCTTCTCTGAGGCTGCTCAGCTTGGGTGGTTTTGGGGTGGGTCTCAGGCAGCTCTTGTTTACCCTGCCCACCCACCACCACTTTCCTCCTGGCTCCTCTGTTCCTTGTGCCACGCAGGTTCCCAGTTCCAGCACCTCCATCCTCTGCCTGGCTCTGGAGCTGAACCATACAGAGACCTTCTGGGGCATCAGCCCCTTTTTGGTTCAAGTGCTGATGGAGGGAGGTTTCCTGGGAAGATGCAATCCCTGCTTCCTGACCCTGGAGCTACCCCACTGCTTGGCTGCAGAAGTTTTGCTTCCCTGCTTCTGTCTGCATTTTTTGGCTCCCAAGAGCACTGTGTTCCTGGGGAGATGGGTTCTTTACTCAATCTCTTTCTGTTCTAGGCTAAACATATAAAGTTGTTCTGGATTTGGTTTTCAGGTATCCTATAGAATTACTGGCATTCTCTTCCCAGCCTGGCATTTCCTCCAACTGCAGCAGCTTTTTCTCTTCCCTGGAAGGGACAGTGGTCTGGCTCTCTCCAGGAAATCCCTGGTCAGTGTGCTGGAGGCTTCACCATTCACCATCTTTTAAGGAATTTGGGATTACAGCAAAATGTTCCTGTAGAGTTTGCAGTGACTTTGCATTTGTTTTGCACATGGTCGTTTGCTGGAGCCCTGTTTAAACAAAGAGAACTCAAACAAGCTTTCCACCTCGGTGCTTTATATTCCCCTAATGCATTAAAATCCCCTGGCCACAGCCACCCAGGGCTCTGCTGTGCCAGGGGCTGTATAAACAGTTATCAAGTGCTGGTGTCTGCTGTAAAGTGATCACATCGTTTGCTTGTCTGCGTTTGGAGTAGCTTTTGTTAGGGGAGATGATACCAGTCCTGGTATTTGCTGGCTGTCCAGCCAGCACCAAGGAAACCTGTAACACTGCCCAGTTTTAAACCCAGGAAGGTTGTTTTTCCCCCTTCCTGCTGGGCAGCTGCCACAGGAGCATCCCTACCCTGCTGGGCAGCAGCAGCAGTTTTCCAGCTGGCTCCGGGCAGGTGGAGGGCTGAAGCCAAAAATCAAAAGGAAAAGGCAGGAGAGAGACAAACCCAGCTGTCCCAAGGCAGCATCTTCTCCTACCCCCATCCCCCTACCTGTGCCAGCAGGTAAGAAACAGCCCTGTGATACTTCTGTGTGTCCATCTCTTGCTCTTCTGGCTGCCTCTCAGTGGTCAGGATTAGCACCTTAGGTCTTTGCTGCTCTTTGGGGTGGGTGCCTGGGCTCACAGATGCCCCTCTGCAGGGAAGGGTGTAGCAGGGAGAAGAAGGGGGAAGTTTTCCAGAGCTTGGAGTGGGTTGTCAGGACCACTCAGAGCACCTATTTTGGCAGAGCTGCTGCTTCAAGAAACTCCCATATCCTATGGAGGGTGCAGACATGAGCAAGTGAGTTGTTTATGGCAGGGCTGCAGGCTTCCAGCAGCTGGTCTCCCTATATTTTTATTTTTTGATCTTATTCTGTTTAAATTGGTAGGAAATTAGATGAAGCTGAAACAAACTCACACACAGGCACGTGAAGCACACGCAGCAGAAGGTGGAAGCAGTTTTTCCTCAGAAAGCACAGGTCTGGAGATTTTCCACAGATTAGTTGAGTTTTCTGACCTCTGAAAAAGGGTCAGAGGAGGGATAGAAGCTGTAATAATGTAGTGTATTGGGTGAGGTCCCTGTGCAGTGTTTGGAGAGGAGCTTTTTTCCTTAGTGAGCTCTGTGTGCTGCTCTCTCCTGGCTTTGGCTTAACGTGGGGTTGCAGAAAAAGCAGTTTTGGTGTTATCCAAGCATGGGACTATGCAAATGCTCTGATGCTCCCCTTTCCTTGGTGTAACTTGGTGTAACCAGCTGGTCAGTGCTAAACTCCATAACCTCACCCTCTCTTCCCTCTACCTCTTTGCTCCATCACTGACTCTTGACACTTTCAGGGACTTTTTATTCTCAGGAATGCCCCTGGCCCTCTCCTCAGCAGAAATGTCAGCCTGAAAGCTGGCTGGGAGATTCTGTGTGGTTTAGGAAATCTGCAGCTAAGGGGCAAATCTGAATCCAGAGGCAGGGGGCAAAGATACCTCTGTTTCTGGCTTGTCACCCAAGTGGCAGCTGGAAGGGGAAGGGGAGGAAAAGAGCTGAGTGCTGCCTGGGGAAAGCATGGGGCAAGTGATGCCCACCTTGGAGGTGAGGAGATGGGGAATGATCAGAAAGCTGAAGGCTGTTTGCACTTCTGAATTTTTCCCTGGTGTCCAGATTTCTTGGTGTGATGATTCTGACAGCTCCTGTTAAATGGGAGCAGTTAGGAGTCTCAGAACCATTCCCTGCAAACTTGGAGCTTCAGTGCTGGGCTGGTAGGGACTGGGCTGGAGGAGGGGGCTCAAAGGACAAAGTCACATCAGTGACATTACTTAATTTTACATTTGCATTTAAATTTAAATTTAAAGCACTGAAATTTACATTTACGTTTGACATTACAGAGACATTACTTAAAGGACAGTGTTGGCACAGGGCTGAGCATTGGCTGTCCATTGGGGCTGGGAAAAAGAGGAAGGATTGCAGCCACTTGTGTTGGTTTGGGCTGGGATAGAGTTGATTTTCTTTGTAGTGGGGCTTTACTTTTGATTTGTGCTGAAAATGGGGTTGATAATGCAGATGTTGTTGGTTTGGCTGGGAAGTTCTTTTACACAGGGTCAAGGCCTTTCCTGCTTGTCATCCAGCAAGTAGGCTGAGAGTGCACAAGAAGTTGGGACAGAGCTGGGGCAGGATATTCCATGCCGTGTGGTGCCCTATAAAGCTGGGGGAAGCAGAGGGAAGGGGGGAACATCTGGATTTAGGGTGTTTTGGCATCCCCACTGTGCCACGATGGAGCCCTGCTTTCCTGGAGATGGCTGAACACCTCCCTGCCTCTGGGAAGCAGGGAATGAATTCCTTGCTTTGCTTTGTGTCTGGGGCTTTTCCCTTCCCTAATGAACTCTCTTGATCTCAACCCACCAGTTTTCTTGAACCCTGTTGAACCTCTCCCCATCCCACTGGGGGGGACATGAGTGAGCAACGTGTGGTGCTCACTTGGCACAGCACCACTGGAGCATCAGGTTTTTGAGGACTGCTGGAGGGAAGAGCTGGATGGGTCTGATGGTGCACATGATGGTGTTGGGCAGACACAGAGAGAGGGCTGGAGGTGTTCACATTGCTGGGCAGAGCCTGTGAACTGCCTGGCTCCTGCCCTTTCTCACATGCTGCTGGGTCCTCATGATTCTGGCAGCTCTTCCCTCCATGTGTGCTTGGATATTTATATCCTCACACACATTTCTATGGCTCCCTCTAGAGCTGAGGCTCCCTGAAGTCACTTATTCCTTGGCTGGCCTCATCCTGCAGCCCTGAGCATGCCCTGAGCTTCAGAAAAAAGTGTGAGTGTCTCACCTGTGTCTCCTTGCTGTCTCTCTCTTCTTTCCCAGGAATAAACTGAAGTGAAAAAGAAGTGACTGGAAAAGAAATTAAGGAGCACTTTGAAGGAACAGATTAATTTCCTAACAGGATCAAGTTTCAATTAAATGGCTGATAAACAGATCAGGTAACTTCTAAAAAAAATTTTGAGTTGTGGGTTGTGCTTTAGGGTTTTTTTCCGAGTCTTTTAAGCTTGATCCTAAATTTAATCCCTTTTGTGATACAGAAGCCTGAAGGAAATCACCTGATCATCTCTTCTGGCCTTAAACAATAATGATTCCTTCTCTTTTTTCTGGCCTTTTATTTTCTGTCTTTGCTGTGTTGTCACATCTCTGCTTTGTTCAGTTCTTTTTCCTCACTGCCTTTTTTTTCCCTCTACTTTTTACCCTGCAAACAGTCTGTTTGGTTTTGCTTCCTCTCTCAAAGGTCAGCTTGACCTTGGTGCCATCAGGGGAGCCAAGGCAGCTCCCATCCAGCCCAGGATGAAGTGTTTGTGATCACAAAGTCCCTGGAGATACAGCCTTGTTGCCCTTTGTCTAAAGCCAGCCAGAAACATCAAGTGCCAACATTAATTAGTGACACTTCAGTGCTCAGGAGGAACTTAAAAGCATTGATCCTGGCAGATGCAAAGGCTGGGTGTGAGTCCTGCCTGGAAATGGATTGGGATAAATTTTCTGGAAATACACAGCTGTCCTTTGCTTCCTAAAAGCTGTGTGAGATGGATCTGCTCACAGCTGTATGTGAGCTGAGCTTTCCACTGCTTGTGAAGTTGCCCCAAGTGACCCCAACACGCTGTGGGATTCCTGTGGTGTTTCTTGTGGTGCTCTCCTAACATTCACTTTTCCAGGTTACCAGATCAGGACATGGGGGGGGTCAGTGGATGAATGAAACCTGGTGACAGAAGGCCAGGGTTTGGCAATGCCTGAAGCTACAGGCCCATTCTTAGCATTTTCCATGATTAGGAAATCTTCCTGCGTGGCTGCCAGAGAACACTGCATGCCTAGCAGGGAGCACTGAGGTGAAAAATGAGATGACTCACAAGGAAAAAAGCTTTGGATTTGGGTGCAGTGCCCTCTGTCTCAGGTTCTCCTCTGTGCCCCAGATTCCTCACCTCTCCCAGCTCTGCAGAGGTCACAGGCCACCAAGCCAAGCAGATCTGCTTAAAGCTTTGAGGACCTACAAACCCCTCTTCCCTTGCAGCCTGCACCTCTCAGCCCTCAGCAAAATGAGATTCCTACCAAAAATCCACTAAAATCCCCTGCGAGGGGAGATCAAGGGTGTTGCATTTCTGCACCAGTGCATGCAGGGCTTGATCTCAGCTTTTTGCCAGGAGCTGCCACCTATTCCTCTGTCCTGGTATCCCAAAGTGTAGTGGGCATGGGCTCACCTGGATGGTTGGATTCAGGTGTGATGGGATGCTGAGCAAGGATTTCTTAGCCACAAACTGGATAAAAGGGGCTCTGCAGCCCACGTTGCCCAGGTTTTTGTCTTGCCCCAGCAATAATCAGATTATTGCATTTTATTGCTGGGCTCTGTGCTGAAACTGGGGAATCTTTTGCACTTAAAATGCCAGCAGGCAAATGTTTGCCATGTGGCTGTGTCTCACTCCCACCTCATATAAACCTTGTGATGATTTCACTGTTGGGAGAGGCAAGTGTCTGCCTGTCCCAGGTGTTTCAGGGACATTTAAAGAAGCAGTGAGAGTGCTGAGGCTGGAAAGGGCACTGGCTGTGCCTTGCAGCCCTGACTTCAGAGCTGATTTGGGGAAGGCTGATGGGATCTGGTCTTGTAGCAGCCTCCTTTGCAGTGGTGCCTGCATCTTGGTGCCCTTTTATCTGGTCTCTGACCTCCTCTTTCAGTGTGACATTGGGTCAGATAAGAAGAGAGCCATGATGTGAACCTTACTGTCTGAAATTTTCCCATGTCCTGAGTTGAGCATAGGAGTTTGCAGGTGAATAAATCTCTTCCCTTCTCAGCCTGTGGTGCAGAAGTCCCCAAGTCTGGATGCAGTTCAGATCTTGCAGTCTGGCTGTGTCTGAACTCGTGCAGGGATGGGGACCTGCTTCCTAAGGACATGGCTTTGATTTAACCTCAGTCAGCACCCTCCCCTTCCCCTTCCCCTTCCCCTTCCCCTTCCCCTTCCCCTTCCCCTTCCCCTTTCCCTTCCCCTTCCCCTTCCCCTTCCCCTTCCCCTTCCCCTTCCCCTTCCCCTTTCCCTTTCCTTTTCTTTTTTTTTTTCCCCAGCCCTCTTTTGTGTGCCTCCCCCAGAGATCCCCACATTTCCATATCCTGCCTTTCCCTTGAGCCTGGAGCTGGGGGGCAGCTTTCAGCCTGGCTGCTTCTGGAACCCCTACAATTACAATTTTCAGCCTTCACCCCACCATGCAGTAACTTCCAGGGGTGATGCTGCCTGTACCTCCACCCAGAGCCCACCACATCACCACGGGTGTGGTGTGAGTGTGCCTGTTCCCTGACAGCTGCACTCAGGTTAATGAACACCCAGCCTGTGTTATATGGTTCAGGAAGCCATGTCCTGTGCTTCCCTGGAGGGAGCTGCCTCAAACAGGCTCCTTTTGTCCTGGTGTGCAGTGGTTTATCAAGCGTGTGAGAGCTGAAGGTTTTTTGGTAATTAAATTTGCTGGGAACCCATGTTCAGCTGACCTGGCTGTTACTCAGTGCCACTCGCAGACCCCCAGGGGAACATAACAAGCTCTGGATTCTGGTAGCATGTGCAGCCAGCCAGGTGTTGATTTCCCTGAGAGGTGTGAGCACCTCTCTGCATCTGGGGCTGTTCAGACTGCCAGTGGATCTCCTGGGCTCTGGGTCTTGCCAGTGGCTCTGGAAATGGTTTCCTGGAGATGCAGCCCTGTGCTGCTTCTGGGCTTGTTCCCACAGGATGGGACATGTCACAAGCTTCTTGTTAGATGGATGTCTGGTTGTGGTGCTGAGAAGGATTTCTCAGTAATGCTGGCTTGGATGCTCTCAGGTCCTAACTTGCAACCTGTCCCCATGGAGACCATCCAGCACTCCTGGCTTTTCTCCTCTTGGGACAACAGGAACCCCTGGGTCCTGAGGTTTTTTTCCATGCTGGGTGGCTCCATTCCTCTCAGGGCTCATTCCCACAGGATGGGACATGTCACAAACTTCTTGTTAGATGGATGTCTGGTTGTGGTGCTGAGAAGGATTTCCCAGTAATCCTGCTGGCTTGGATGCTCTCAGGTCCTAACTTGCAACCTGTCCCCATGGAGACCATCCAGCACTCCTGGCTTTTCTCCTCTTGGGACAACAGGAACCCCTGGGTCCTGATGAAAAAGGTTTTTTCCATGCTGGGTGGCTCCATTCCTCTCAGGGCTTGTTCCCACAGGATGGGACATGTCACAGACTTCTTGTTAGATGGATGTCTGGTTGTGGTGCTGAGAAGCATTTCCCAGTAATCCTGCTGGCTTGGATGCTCTCAGGTCCTGACTGCAACCTGTCCCCATGGAGACCATCCAGCACTCCTGGCTTTTCTCCTCCTGGGACAACAGAACCCCCTGGGTCCTGATGAAAAGGGTTTTTTCCTTGCTCCATTCTGCTCAGCAGTGGTTTGCCCTGGTCCCAGGTGCTGCTTTCCCTGCTCCTGTAGGAACAGTGAAGCTTTGCCCTGAGCTCTCCTCGTGCTGTGGGGCAGAGAGCTTTGTGGCACCAGGATCTGTTGTCTCTGGGCATGCAGAAGACCTTCACTCTTCCCTCTTTCCCCCCTCCAGTGCTCAGGCATCTGTTTTTTCTGCATCTTTACACAGTTTACCTGCCAAGCTGATCAATGGAGGGATAGCTGGGCTGATTGGAGTCACCTGTGTGTTTCCCATTGACCTGGCAAAGACTCGGCTGCAGAACCAGCAGAATGGCCAGAGGTTATACACCAGCATGTGAGTACTGCCCACCCTGCCCACACAGCCTTCCAGCAGCCTCTCCTGCCCCTTTGTTACCTCTTGCAGGTGAGTGCTGTCCCTAGAAAAGCCAGGGGACAACCTTGACCCAAGCTGTGCTCCAGCAAACCAAGCTCCAGGCTGCTGAGTCCAGCAGGTGAGGTCTCAGCAGAGCACAGGCTGAATCCCTTCCTTTGGGGCAGCATCTTTGGGTTCAAGTCCAAAACACAGGGAGCTCCGGTCTCTGCTGAGCCTCAATCAGGTGCCATGAGGGATTTTCTGCCTCTCATGGCACTCATCTAGGAGGTTACTACCCCTTCCCTTGCTGTGTCAGTCTTAAAAAGAGGAAGCAGCCACCCACCCCCAGTCTGAAGCACTTCTGAGGGATCACAGGTTGACACATGCTGTAGTTACCCCAAAACTGCTCTGCCCCAAAATATCCATTGCTGCAGGCCGTGGGAAAAGAAAACATGAATATATTGAGCCTGCCAAATCCACCTGGGGTTTCTGGGGGATGCTTAGGGCTGTGCATCTGCTGTGGGAACGTGTACCACACTCAGCACAAGGTATTTTATCCAAGGAACCAGAGTCAGGCCTCAGTTTTCCAAAAGTCCTCATGTCACTGGGGAGGCAGAAGGCACTGGGACTGATCATGTGTGTCCTCTCCTCTTTGTTCAGAGGCAATGGTACCTGCTCCCTACTCCTCCACACCAATACTTCCCTTTTCCTGAGGAAAGAGTGGGAACAGGAAGGAAATGCTCTGTACATTGATGGTTTTATTCCCTGGACCTTGCTCTCATCTGTGGGAATGCACGGATGACCCTGGATAAACAGCCCCTGGCAGTGACACTTTTGCCTTTTGTGTTTCTAGAAAGCAGAGAGCACGTTATGGGGTAAACTGGGGGGTTCAGAGCCCCCGGGAACTCGGGACTGAACCATGGCACTTTGAGCAGCTGATCTGGTTCCCTTCTCAGCTTGGGGTTTTGCTGACTTATTGTAAATGAAAACCACTCCGAGAGAGTTGATTTGGTTTTTCTCTGCCCTCCCCCACCTCTGAGCTCCTGGGGTTTCTCTGTCTGTGCTTTATTTGTAGGTCTGACTGCCTGGTTAAAACCATCCGCTCAGAAGGCTACTTTGGGATGTACAGAGGTGAGTAGGGGGGGTCAGGCATGGCACAGCTTTTGTAGCACTGGTGCATAACTGGGAGGAAAAGCCTCTCTGCCTTAGGAACCAGTGACCTAGCAATATCTGAAGATGCTGGAAGGTGCAGCTGCTTCTGAAAATAAACTCCCCCACCCCAAGTGTCGGCTCAGGTGTCCTCCCTGGGGCTTTTCCTTGCTGTTTACTGAGGTTCATCTTTGCCAGCAGTTTAAATGAAGTTGCTGGACTTTGTTTCAGGGCTGCATGGGTGTGTTTCCCAGTTTGGGCATGGTAACTTTTGTCAGTTATGCCTGAAATGTTTTACTTGGTGGTTGATGATTGAATTTGTCCACCACTGACATGGTAGGCCTGGTCTCTAAAGAAAAGCTGCCTCTCTGGCATGCCTGAGCTTTGTTTAGGTATTAAGATAAGCTACAATTAAAAAAAAAAAAACAATGTAAAAATGACCTGCTCCCAGAAAAACACTTCCTTGAGCTGGTAAGAAAATCAGAGGTTGGTGGAGCTCCAGCTCTTTGGCCATAGTGTGCTCACCTGCTGGAGATCTCCTGGCTCCTTGGCTCAGGTTGTTTCTTCAGCTGACATTTTAACTTTTCTGGTTTCAACACAAAATCCTTGAAGGCTTTTAAAGATTTTGAGAAGAACTTCAGACCAAATTATGACTCTACTCTTAGCAGAGGACTGTGCAGAAAACCTCCTTGGCTTCCAGCACTGCCCAGCTGGCTTGGCTGCCTCTGAACTCTGGTATTCCCATGCCTGAGTGGGCAGCTTTATCCCTGGGGCATTCAGATAGCATCCTCTGTGGGTTCCATTCACTGATTAAAGCTTTGCTTTGATTGACTCCTTGCTCTGTGCTCTTTAAAGCAGGAGCCTGGGGGTGCTGGTGCCTTGCTGCTGGCAGCAGGAGCATCTCCTGCCACTTCTTGCAGAGCTCCTAAGGAAGCAGAGAGGCTGCAGGCAGCATTCCCAGGAGCAGGAGAGTTGCTGAGGCAATGCCTCTTGCCCAACTGGCTGGGGGGTGTCTGGGGGGAGTGTCAGGGATGCAGGGGATGGATTGGCTGCCTCACACCAGCTTTCCTGGGAGCAGACAATGAGGCAAAGAACCCTGAGAGGAAACCTGGCAAGCTTCAGTGGTAGGAGGGATGTGTTCTTCCCCTTGGATTTTTCTCAGAAACCTTCTGTTTCTATGCTCTTAGCTCACATGGACTTTGGCTGTAAATACACTGTGACAGGCTGAGTGCTGGGGAGCAGGGGAAAGAAGCTGTTCTGAAAGCTTAAGGGGAGGCAGAAGGACCCTTGAGGGCTCCTGGAAGGGACAGCTGAGTCCTGTGAGGAGTGAGGTGTTGGAGGGGATGTGCATCTCCAGGCCACTTTTCACTCCCAAGCAGAAATCTCAAATGTTGCAGAGGGTTTTGCATAGTTTTGGCTTTTCCCAGCCATAATGAATCTGGTTGGCTTGGACCACATCCCACTAACTTTGTAATTCCTCTGCTCAGGGAGCTGATTTTGGCCTGAACTTGTAACCTCTAACTGTTAAATGGAGAGCTGGGTTTGGAGAGGGTTTTTGTGGATAGCTCCACCTCCTTCCAGAAATGGATGGATATTTCAGCATGGCCAAGCTGCAAAGCTGAGTCAGTCCCCCAGGTACAGCAATCCTCAGCAGCCTTTCCCACCTTGCTGGGGAGAGGATGGGCAGGTAAGATACATCCACTTAGGAGAGACTTAGCTAAAAGCAAAAGTACAAGACAGAAAATCCCCTTTATCCTGGCCCAAACCAGGACAGTGGAGGATGTGAGTACTTTTCTGGGAAGCAGGTAAAGACATCTCCAGCTTTGCAGGCTGGGGCAAATGGAAATCAGTTGGTGGGATTGCTTCCTCCTCCCTCCATCTGTCCCAGTTTCCCAGCAGAAGTTGCTGTGTGACTCACAAGCTCTTATTTTCAGCCTTTAAGCTGAAATTGGGAGGATTATGTGTTCATGTGCTGAGGTGGCAGCTGCTGTGCCCCACAGGAGTCACATCACTCATCCCTGCAGGACACTTGCCCTCTGCCAGAGGACAGAAAGGGCCTGGTTTGGTGCAGCCATTCCCACTGGGAAGCTTCAGGTCCCCTTCTTGTGTGAATCAAAGCTCCCCAATACCAGAGAGAGCCTTGAGCTTGTAGGATGCTTTTCTGCAAGTCATCTCCTAAGAGGTGTGTGTGGGCAGAGCTTTGCTGGCTGTGAGTAGCCTGTAGTGAACTGTGTGGTGTGTAAGGCAGACCCAACATTGCTCTTAAGTTCTCCCCCCAAAATTATAGGGATTCTGGAGTTTATTTGGAGGAGATGTGGTTTTTCCTTGTGTTTTCCTATAGTATCTAAGCAGCAGCAGTAGCTCAAAGCTGCCTTCAGACAGGGTGCCAGGGGGGGGATCTGTGATGCCTGAGGGTTCCTGGGCCACGTGGACACCAGTAGAAGGGGATTTCAGACAGGTTTCTCTGCTCCCTGCTAAAATCCACCCAGAAATCACTTATAAATCCCAGCACATGTCCTGGGAAGTCCCACTGCTGTTTTAGCCTAGCTGGCAGGAGCCAGAGGCTTGGATCAGGCTGGGGAAATGCCCTTGATTGATGAAGTCTGGGGGGTGGTTCCAGCAGTGGGGCAGCTTGGCCCCTGCTAATACCCCCCATGTGCACCAGTGCTGCACTGGGACTGACTCAGCCCCCCAGTTCCAGGGGTTGCTGTGATATGGAGGGGTTTCCATCAGAAATGTGTCCTGAGAACTAAACCCAAGGCTTGGGGAGGAAAGGGCATTTACAAGTTCAGTTGGCAAACAACTGGTTTTGCCTCCCCTTGACTTCATTCTTTACAGTGCTGCTGTACTTATTTTACAAATATTTTCTATTTTTAAAGTTATTTCAGTTTATCTTTGCATCCTGTTCATCTGACATTGCTCCTGGTGTGTGTAACGTGGCCTATAAGCAAATGTTAACTTTAAATAGAGTCACTGGCATAGATGGGATTTAAGATCTATGAGATATCTGTGAAAAGGTGGAAAATGTGGAAAGCCCACAGCCAGCAGCTGGAGTAGCTCATAACTCCTCCTCCAGTGAATTGAAACTATGATGGATTGGTGAGGACAGGGATTATCCATTCTCTGCTAAGCAGCTTTACTGAAAATATCAAGGATGTAGGAGAAAACCCAGGTTCTTTTTTTTTTTTTTTCTGTATATTTTGTATTTTTTACCCTTGGCTTTATTTTCAATTGAAGGAGAAATCTCTGTGAAAGCCTCCTGTTTCCTGTACCTGTGCACCCATTCACCACTGATTTACCCTTCTTGCCTGGTGGTTTGGAGTTTTTCTTTAAGTGAACCCATTGCACTGGAGTTAGATGAGTGGGGTTAGGTTAACTAGTTCCTTTTTCTTAATTTTTTTCCCTTAATTTTCCAAGGCAATGGTTATTCATGCTGCATGTCAGTAACGTGCAATAATATTTTCCTTTCTAGCCATTAGAAGTGGGGTTAAAGTTTTTCTCAGCTTGGCATTTGAGGAAACACTTCATGGGGTAAAAACCCAGCCACTTCCAGGTAAAAATCAGGCTGTCTGGCTCTGCTTTGTATATCCTGATGGACATGAAAAGCATGAAGGTCATGTCTGTGGGGCTTCTCAGCAACAAACAAAAGGTTTTCTGTTTTCTTGCTCCAATTTCCCATGTGGTGGAGGTGTCCCCTCCCAGCAGAAGATGTGGGTTCCTTGGAGTCCTAGTTTTGCTTCCTAATCTTTGTTCTCCTAAACTGATGTCTTTCCATGTCTAATTTAGGAGCTCTTTTGTAATTTTGGAAGGAAGCAGAGTCCATCCTGAGTGTGTTGAGCCTTAGGTGTGTTGAGCCCTTATAGCTCATAGTCAAACATCCTGAAAATAATCCCCAGCAGGTTTTCAGAGCCCAGTGGGACTCAAGGCTTTTGTCTCTGCTCCTCTTTGGAAAACAGAGCTTTGGGACAAGTTGTTTAAATCTCTACAGCAACCCTAAATGCAGAAGACATGCCCTGGCATATGGGTTTGTCCTTGCAAAGGTGTTCATGGGCCATTAGGAAGTCTCAAGTGTCCCCTGGAGGAGGTTTTAAACCTTGTGATTTAAAGGGAGGAGAATATTCTGGAGTTTTCATCTGAGGGTGCAAAACCCAACAGGCTCAGAAGGGACTGACCCTTCCCCCCACACCATTCCCAGCTTGAGAGCTGCTGTGTTGCACAAATCCCAGACCTCTCATTGTGGCAGCAAATCCAGGGATTTGCTGCTGGTTGCTCCTGACAAAAGGGCACCCAGTGGGTGCTGGGGATGGGGGTTGCTGTCACCCCACGTCCCCCAGCAAGCCTTGGCAGGGGAATTGCTGCATGCTGCAGCTTGGGGGGGACAAAAAGCCACTGAGTGGTGGCTGTCCTGAGGGTGACACCCAGTGGTGATGTGCAAGGGAAGGCTCTTAACTCCAAGGGTTGATCCAGAGCTGGCTGTGCAGAAAAACCAGTTGGGTTCAGCCACCCCCCAGGGCTTCCCATGGCTCTGCCTCACAGGGGCTGCCTGGGCACCAAGCTGCTCTGCTTTTCAAAGCAAGAAAGTGGGGTCAGGGGGCTTTTGCTTCTCAGCATCACAACAGGTTTTGGGTCAGGTTGTTTATCCAACTGGATATTTATACTCCTTTCTTGAAGGTCTGGTCTCCAGCCTTCTGGATTCATAGGATGCATCCTTGGATGAGAGGAGAGAATGCACCTCTTCATGGAGGGAGTAGTAGTGAAGCTAAAGAAATGACAAAAAACCTGTTGCAAATAGAGCAGAAATACATCAGGAGGTTTGCTTGTTCTTGGTTTTGAATCCAAGGTAGTGCTAGGCAGAAATTGTATTAATTTCCAGTGGTGTTTCATATTTCTAAACCCCTTTGGTGCACAGGGAGCTTTTCCTCATCAGTCCTTGGTTCTGAGCAGGAGTTACAACACATTCCTGAAAGATCCAGGTAAAGTTTCCAGTTAAAGGGTTTGGATATTTATCTGATTGGATATTTATACTCCTTTCTTGAAGGTCTGGCCTCCAGCCTTCTGGATTCATAGGATGCATCCTTGGATGAGAGGAGAGAATGCACCTATTCATGGGGGGAGTAGTAGTGAAGCTAAAGAAATGACAAAAACCATGTTACAAATAGAGCAGAAATACATCAGGAGGTTTGCTTGGTTTTAGTTTTGAATCCAAGGTAGTTAGGCAGAAATTGTATTAATTTCCAGTGGTGTTTCATATTTCTAAACCCCTTTGGTGCACGGGGAGCTTTTCCTCATCAGTCCTTGGTTCTGAGCAGGAGTTACAACACATTCCTGAAAGATCCAGGTAAAGTTTCCTTTATTCTCATTCTCCACTGGTCTTTTCCTCTCCCTTGCTCAGGGGCTGCAGTGAACCTGACTCTGGTGACACCAGAAAAGGCCATCAAGCTGGCAGCCAATGACTTCTTCCGGCATCACCTCTCCAAAGATGGGTGAGTAGTGGGTGCAGACCTCTTGCTTTCAACCTGAAAGCCATCCCCTCCTGATACCAGCCTGGTGAGCTGTCAGGGCAGAGGTGAAACGGGGTGATGTGTTGTCTGAAATACGAGTTACCCTTGAACAGCTCAGCTGGTGATTACACTCGAGCTAAGGATGTAGTGGCTAAAATGGGACAGGGAAAAGCACTCCACTGGGTGACTGCTCTTGATTCGAGCTCCTAAAAATAGTCTCAGCTCTAAGCCAAGGGTAGCATATCCAGAATTTGTAGGCAAAGTGTTTGAGAGGAGCCCAGTGGCACTGCTCACTGCTCCAGCAGCTGCTGGGGGGACAGTTGTCCTCCTCTGAGGTTGTCCTTGGCAACCTTCTGTGGAAGGTTGGATGCTGCTGGATGCTGCTGTGCTCCTTCTGGCTTGAATAGATGTCAGCTTGAGGTCTGTAGACTTAGCATTCCTCTTAGCCTTTGGTAGCTTGAAAATAGTGTTAGGGAGATGGTGACTCTGACTTGACAGAGGGCACTTGCAGCATTGCCCAGCAGCTGACCTGCAAATAAATGCTGAAGAAATTGCTGCTCTCCAGCTTGCAAAGTGGTTCATGTGAATTACATGGGAGCCAAAGATGCTAGCTGAGAAGTTGAGAGGGGCTGAACCCTGAATATCTAATCCTGTTTTCACCTGTTTTCTTCCCTTATGGCTTGGAGAGCACTCGTGTCTCCCTTCAGGCTGAGTGAAGGGCACAGTCTGCAGCCCTTGGTGGAAGTTGGTCCCCAGTTAGAAAGCAGCCTGCCTGGAGCATCATCCTGAGTCTTCCCATCCCAGTGATGAGGTGGAGCCTTACTGAAAATGCAGCAACTTCCCTTGATGCACCACATCAGTCTTGGCTGCTGCAGATCAGTGGCTTCAAAACTTCACTGGAGACTCTGGACTGACACAGGCTGAGGATCTATTTTTTTCATGTACCTTTTTTTTTCATTCTAGAGTCTTTGAAAGTCACAGCTAACATATGTCTGTGTGACTCACTGGCTTGCAGATATTTGTGATTTTTGTCTCTTCAAAGACAGAAACAGAGCCTTCTGTGCTCTGCTCTGGCAGTGGGAGGCATTAACATCCTCATTGCTCCTGGTTTTTATCAAGTGATGGCTCAGATCCCTGCAGCAGCCAGGGGCACAGCTCTTTGCCAGCACCTATGAAGTGAGGGCTCAGTGAGGAGTGTAGGGAAGGTGCCAAGATCCCACATATTGTGGCCACCACTCAGTGTCCCATGGAAGAAACCAGCCCAGCAGTGCTGTGTGGCTGGGAGAGCAATCCCTGCTGGGATGTTTCAGCCATAAAAAACTGTCAGGGTTTAACACTGCCCTGGCAATTAAACCCAATAACAGCTGCTCTCTCTCTATTAATCAATCTCTCCTCCCTGATAAAGAGAGAGAATAAGGGAGAGAGGCTGATGGGTTGGAAACTGAACTACACAGCTTTAATGAAACAGGAATGAGAAATAGGAAAAATGACTAAATCTATCCAAATCTACAGGAAAATTGATGCCAGGTTCCTCCCCCTCTCCCCCAATAACTCTCCCATCCCCACTGAGGCTGCAGGGCAGCCCTGGGACAGTCCAGGCTGGAATCCTGGGGTCAGCAGCAGTTGGGAGCTGGAGGCAGGAACACAGAGATTCAGGCTGGGATGGATCAGGAGCAGAGGCAGAGGAAGGGATGGAATCCTCCCAGGATGCTGAAGCAACCAGGGAAGGGGTGAAGAAAGGGAAGCAGGAAAGGCAGGAAGGGCAGGAAGCTGGAAGCTGGCTTGACCCTGGTGATCCCTGCAATTTCTCCTGAGGATGAGGTGTATGGGATGGAATCCTCTGTTTGGTCAGTTCTGGCATCTCTCTTGTCCCTTCCTCCCCAAAGGAGGCTGCAGGTGGGACCTCTTTATTCCTCCTGGAGGGTAAAATGTTCCTCAGAGCTGAGCAGTGTCCTTGGCTCTGCACACCAGGCTCTGGCTGGAACTATAACCATGGAGTGGGATCAGTCCTAGAAGCAGACACTGTCTGAGAAACTTGCTGTGAATTTCAGCAGTGCAGCTGCTTACAAGAGACTGAGCTGAGAGCAAAAGGACAAGGCAGAAAATCCCCTTTATCCTGGCCCAAACCAGGACAAAAGCACAGGACAGATGTGTCTCTGTCTGCCTCCCAGTGCTGAGGAAGGCTCTGAGCTGGTGTTTGGGTAAGTGGGATGCAGCTCTTTCCAGCAGCAGCTGAGGTTTTCACTCAGGTCAGTTCTGCTTTGGTTTCTGGGGTCCTGACTGAACCACATCAGGTGTGGATGTGCTTGATTCAAAATTCAGAGTTTTGCCCAAAATAAGCTAAAACATATGCCCTGCTTGGACGGGCACTGCAGTGACCTGGAGCAGGAACCCACTCAGGTAGTGGGGAGCCTTTGTGTCCCAGCACAAAGCATTTTTAAAGTCACTTAGAGAAAAGAAAGTTTGGGCCACAGTTAAGTGACAAGAAGGAGGCAACAGGTGGAGAGTTGGGGTCACTCATCCAACTACCATGGGGGGCTTGGATGAATAAAATCTGCTCAATGAAGTGAGAGCTGGGCAGAGAGGCAGAGCCTTGAAACTGCACCATGGATGGTTTAAGGTGTTTCTAGCCAGAAAAGTCACCCCAAAATATAATGGGAAGGAAGATGCCTTGCAGGTTGGCTGTGGATGATAGAGGCTGTGAACTTGGGATCCAGCTGGGGGGTCTGGTGTATGCTGTGCCCTTGCTCAGTGCCTGGGGAGCAGGGAGTGATGGAAAAGGCCATGCCATTACCTCTGAGGAGAAGGACCCATAGAAACTGCAGGGCAGCTGCTTCCCAAGGGATCTTTGTCCTCCATGCTAGGAAATCTCAGGTCTGGGGATGAAATATATCACCTGGCAGAGGGGTTGTGCCTGGCCATGGTGCAGTTGTTGCATTGTAACTTGCCTTTGGCATTTCCCAGGATCTTTTCTCATGTGGCAAGGGGTCATTTCAGGCATCACATATGAAGCTGTGTGAAGATTTTTCCCTTGAGATGCTTCTGTCCCCTTCTCCCCAGCTGTCTCTGTAAGACAGGACAGGATTAGCAGTGCTGAAACCCAAGCACCTCTCCTACGCAGGGCAAAGCAGGACACACCTGCCAGAACATATAAGGCTGGGCCACCTATTTCAGCCAAAGCCTTGGTATGAACAGCCACGTAGCCCAGGGTTAGAAAGGTGAAGATTCAAGCTGTGTTTTCCTTTCTGGAATGTCTGTGACACTGAAGGTTTCAAGTGCAGCAGAGGGAGTTGGGCTCAGTGTGGGGCTGGGGGCTGGTTTTTCATGGTCAACAATCAAGATCTCTGTTCAGCTCCTCCAAAATCCTCTTTACACCAGTCAGATTGTCTGTTACACATTCATAGGGTGCTGTACTCTTAGGCCAGCATCCCAAAGGATGTTCTGCTGCTTTTCATAGAATCATAGAATCCTAGGGGTTGGAAGGGACCTCGAAAGATCATCTAGTCCAACCCCCCCTGCCAGAGCAGGGCCCCCTAGAGTACATCCCCTAGGAACGTGTCCAGGTGGGTTTTGAATGTCTCCAGTGAAGGAGACTCCACAACCCCCCTGGGCAGCCTGTTCCAGGGCTCCGTCACCCTTACAGTAAAAAAATTTTTTCTGATATTCAACTTGAACCTCCTATGCTCCAATTTACACCCATTACCCCTTGTCCTATCACTGGTCACCACTGAGAAAAGCCTAACTCCATCTCCCTGACACTCACCCCTTACATATTTGAAAACATTGATGAGGTCACCCCTCAGTCTCCTTTTCTCCAAACTAAAGAGACCCAGCTCCCTCAGCCTTTCCTCATAAGGGAGATGTTCCACTCCCTTAATCATCTCAGTAGCTCTGCGCTGGACTCTTTCAAGCACTTCCCTGTCCTTCTTGAACTGAGGGGCCCAGAACTGGACACAATACTCCAGGTGTGGCCTCACCAATGCAGAATAGAGGGGGAGGAGAACCTCTCTTGACCTACTAACCACCCCCTTTCTAATGCACCCCAGGATGCCATTGGCCTTCTTGGCCACAAGGGCACATTGCTGGCTCATGGGCATCTTCTTGTCTACCAGGACCCCCAGGTCTCTTTCACCTCCACTGCTCTCCAGCAGCTCAGCCCCCAACCTATACTGGGACATCGTGTTGTTCTTCCCCAAATGCAAAACTCTACACTTCCCCTTGTTGAATTTCATCATGTTTCTCCCTGCCCAACTCTCCAGCCTGTCTAAGTCTCTCTGAATGGCAGCACAGCCTTCTGGTGTCTTTTCTGACTCAGAGCTGCAGAAGTCTTCTAGACCTGTCACTGAATGGCAGTGTCAGCTTTGCTAATCCTCCATCACTTGTGTTGCTTGCAATGTGCTGCATGACTTGGAGATCCTTATCTGATAAAATGTGCATGGTCTGTCAGTATTTGCTAATTAAAATATGCTGAGAGTGTCCTCTGTGTCCAAGTGGAGGAAGCACGTGTGGACCAGAGTGTGGCAAATCCAGCGTGACCCAAAACAAGCTGAAGTTACACAATTACTTGTGGTGTGTGTTAATTATTTTTTTCTTTCCTTTGAAAAACTTAGTGCTGAAATGAACTTGTTTTTAAGCTGCTAGGAAAAAAAAAAAAAAAAAAAAAAAAAGTAGCATAAAGCTTGTTTTTGAAAGGCCAGACTGAAAACAACACCTGTGGCGTAGGAAGCTCCTGGCTGCAGATTGCTGGGAGAGTATTTTGGGGTTGTAGCATTGCAGGTTTGTGCTAGACACCCTTTTCCTTGGCTGTGCTCTTCAGTGCTGCTGGATGCAGAGTACTGAGGCAGCAGAACCCCATATAGAACCTCATGTCCTTATGGGTCCACCCTGAGTCCTGAGCTCCCTGGTCCTGCATCCTTCCCCACCCTGTGCCTCGATGGGGGCTGCATTCCTGCCCACATGGTGCTTTTCCCCACATGATGGGGAAGGATGGGTGCTTATGAGCCAGGGGACTCAATTTCTGCTTCTTTTCCTCTTTCTGTTTTGATGTTGAGACCATTGTGGCAGCTTCTTGTTTCATGAGGAAACAAAACTGCATTGCTCCTCCCGGGCTGTCCTGGTCATTTAGGAGCAAGAGAGACCTAGGTGAGTTGGGTGAGTGCCAGAAACCTCCTTCCTATGCCATGGAAGAAAGAAGGAAATCCAAAATACTGAAAAACCTGAAGGTCTCCACCTTGTGACCCTGGTTGAGAAAGGGTCAGAGATTGTTCTGTGATGAACTGGGGCTGAGAGCCTCTGCAATTCCCAGGAGGATAAGTGTAGATGAAGGGATCCACTGGGAAGTCTTCAGGAAGGTCCTTGTTCTGTGACACTCAGTGCTGGCTGGAACACATGGCTGGGAAAGGCAAGAGACTTCAGAACTTCAACCTTCAGGCTGCTGGAAACAGATTTTTTTTTTTTCCCCCTGGATTTCTGAAGTGTTGAGAGACCCATAATCTCACAGCTGCTGTTAAAATAGCAGCAGCTTCATTGTCCAGAGCAGAGGATGTGAGGAGAGGTGTCACTGGGGCTAAATGAAGCTGAGAAAGCAATGTGATTTGGTAATACACTGCCATGCATTTGAAGTACATTGTTGATTTTTGGGTGCTCAGCATGTGAGAACTCTTTGATAGAGAAGCACGTGGCCTGCTTTTTATGTCCTCTTTGAATCTCTGTGTTAAACACTTCATAAAAACTTAGAAACTCTTCCCCTTGAAGAGTTTGATGTTTAGCATTGATGTGTTTGGCATGTGCTCGCCAGGTTTTGTTGTTCATTTTTGGGGTTCTTGGTTAAATACTCTGCCCTGGCTGCAGTGTCTCATGGCTTCTTGTGAAAGTGATTTTCTTGCTGATAAAAATTCCCCATTATCCCTGGATAAGTGTCCTGATGCTCTTCTCCAAGGTGTGTGACTCCCTTATGTCTTCTGGCCTCTTCAGTCTTCACCTTTGTTGGCTTTTCTGCAGCAAAGGCTGAGAATCTGCTGGTTTAGCAGCTTGGGCTCTCAGCAAGGCAAGCTCAGCTGTGTTAATGGTGTCTTTGCTGATGCCAGCAAATTTTCTTCCATTCTCCATCCCCCTGCCTTGTAGCTTTGCTCAGAGAAGGGAAATAGCCAGTGTAATCCTTGGACAAGCAAGGATTCCTTCTCTTTTGTGCAGATGGGGAGACTCCCTCCCTACCAGTGTTCCCACTGCCTTCCCAGCTCAGAGGTCTTCCCAGGGCTCCTTCTTCTTCATCTGCTTCTCTTCCAGCATCTCCTAAAATCCTTGGACCCCTAGAGAAAGAGCCAGTTAAGAGCTGATAATCTCACTGTGCCTTTTCAGGGGTAGCTGTTAGGGAGAGACTTTTTAGCACACAGAGGGGAATTATGGCAAACTGAAGCTGGTGGCATCAGAGTTGAGTTAGAAGGTAAATTGACTTTCAGCTGTTAACCCCAGACAGACAGAGGCAGAGTTGGGCCATTTAGTCCCAGAATACACCCCTGAGAGCAGCATTGTCCTTGTCCCCATTCCAGGTGTGTCGTGGCACAGAAGATGAGTTGTGTCCATGTTCAGCATCCCTGCACATCTTTCCCTGTCCACTGTTCAGTTCCACAGACTGGAACAACATCCTTGCCCTGCAGACCTGATGCAGGCACAGAGTCCTTTCCTCCTGACATCAAAGCAGCAACACAGAGCTCCTGCAGCCAGGGCTGGGCTGTACCAGACCTTCAGTAACCCCTGCCAGAGCAGCATTTGGCTGGGGATGCTCCTTTGGGCTGGATCTGTCCCACACCAGTGCTTTATTTTGCTCGACTAAAGCATTGCTGAGCTGGCACTCAGAGGGAGCTTATAATGGGAGCTTTCTTGCTTTGCCACTTCCCAGCACCATAGCTCCAGCTTTTCTGAAGTGCTCAGCAATAGCTTCTTGTTCCTTCCTGGAAAATCAGGAGCTGGGGTAGAGAGAGACTGGCCCATAGTCTGTGTGCACATCCCAGTGATCTGTGACAGGCAGGTTCCCTGCCCTTTGCAGGACAGAATCATAGAATCAGCTGGGTTGGAAGGGACCTCTGAGATCATCAAGTCCAACCCTACTTCTCTGTGTTCACCCCCTAACCCATATTAAACTGCTTGGAAAGCAGCTGACTCTGATTTGAAACTCTGGGGGAGTTTTCTACAATTGGCAGACTTTATTTTCTGAGTGAGGAAGGTGATGTCTCAGCTGGGGACAGCAGCCTCTGGGGTAGCAAACAGAGACCTGGAGCTTTGGATGGATGTTTCCTTAAGTCAAAGATTTCCTGTCTTTTGGAAATCTTATTTTAGAGGGGCTGATTTTGGTTTCTGCCCAAGCATGGTCAAGATTTTTCAGAACCTTGAAAAAAATCCTATTCTGCTCCCAAGTGACATCAGGATCCCAGTGCTTTCCAAGTTCCTGGCCTTGGGTTGATGCACTGCTCTGGAAAAGCCCTTCATAACCCCCTAGTTCCTGCTGTTTGACTTTTGTACCTTTGAGCTCTAATTTGAAATGCTAATTTAGGCTAAGCACGAATCTTTCCCATTTGAAACTGTAGGTTTGTCACTAATTGCATCTCAGTTAAAAAGGTGGAATGACTGATTTCTGCCAGTGCAGAACTTGGGGCTGTTTTGTGTAAGTTATATTTAACAGGTTCATGCTGGGATAAAAGATGGTTTCTGTGTTTGTAGGACCAAATCCTTGCTGATGTAGCAGCTTTTGAAGGTGGTTGAGATGTGCCAGTTTTTAAAGCACTGAGGATAAGGCCTGTGGCTCCTTAAATATTTAAAGCCTTTTGTCAGCCAGAGATGAATCGATTCCAAACTCCTTTTATGTGCAGACTGATGAGGTTTTGCACAGGGATGCTGACCCCTGTATGATAAATTTAAATCTCCTGACAAAAGATTTGCTTAACTTTAGGCTATTTTTTTTTTCTTGGACTCCCCTCAGTTCCCAAGATAATGCAAACCAAAAGCTGGGAGCCCTTTGTTCTGGATGGTTCTGCTGTACCTGTTTGACATCTCTAAAACACACCCGGGGACAAAATTCCTTTTCTGGGTCCTGCTGGCTGAGATCCATGGAATTCAGCCAAGCCAGAGTTTTGGTGGCTGGGATAATGGGCCACAGATGAACAGGCAGGGCAAATCTTTCTGCTTTTTTGAACTGGGTGTCAAAACAATTTTTCCTGGATAAAAGCCAAGAGGCAGGTACCCCAGGGATGCTCTGGGGGGGGGGGGTCTGGCTAAAGTGGGAAATGCTCTGCTGTGCCACACAGGGGGATGGCAGCCAGCTCCTTTTTGGGGTTTGCTTCCTGCCAGAGCTGAGCTGGGGCTTTGCAGCCTTGGTGCTGGCTGCTGCTGGGCATCAGGAGGCACAAATCAACCACCTCCAGGCTTTCTGGAGGCACCTCTGGGTTTGGACACCCTGCTACCTGCATGGCAGGATTGCTGCTGTGCACACCTCAGCAGCAAGAAGGGCACTTTGGGGGGAGGGTTTGTGCTCTGCAGCTTCTCAGCTATGGAAGTGTTTGGAAAGGGGAGTCCATGGATGTTCCTCCCCTCAGCAGAGCTCTATATTTAGTCACTGATAATCTCTGTTGTGGCTCTGAGTCCCTAATCCCCTGCTCTGCCATCCTCCCAGGAGTGCAGAAACCAGCCCAGCTGATGCAGGGGGACAGCAGGGGCCAGGCACAGCTCCCCCTTCTTTTCCTATAGGGTCGGCACTGAAACTTCTGGGCTGGCCCAGTGTCCCAGCTGTCCCTGGGGAACCCCTGGCTTGGCTTCCCAAGGGAGCAGAGCAGCTTGTTGGGGTTTTGCTGTAGTGTGGGGGCTTGCTGTAAGCAGATGAAGATGAGGTGTTGCTGCAGGAGAAGGGCTGGGGGGAGTAAAAATAGCACCTGAATTTCAATCAAAAAGGAGGTGATTTATAGATTTATAGATGCTTTTTTTTTTTTCTCTTTCAGAAAAGAGCATATCAGAAGCACTTTTTTTTTTCTTCTTCTTCTAATCAAGTCAGTGTTTTTTTAGCACCAAGGGCTGAGATTTTTTTTTTTTATATATATAGTGTGAAAACTCATCAGTGTCTGAAAACTGAGGCTTTCAGAGCCTTTACATCCCGAGTTCTGTTTTTTTCTTAGCTGGGCTGTTTCGTGACTTTGGGATGGAGGGAGCTCTGAAATCCTGCATCTTGTTAGACAAGATAATCCCTGCTCTCCAGGGCAGAGCATGCAGTGCAGGGTGTCCCTGCCATCTCCATTGAGCAGGACCACTTGAGTGCACAGGCTTCTTTTTTCATGTTTGGAAAGGCTGCTGAGGTTTAGAAGCTCCTAGCCACAAAGGAACTGCATCCCTGACTCCTAAGTGAATTCTTTATTTTGCTTTTGTCAGAAAACTCCAAAGAAGCAACTCTGATATTTTCCCCTTTTGCTCCTCGCCCTGCAGTCTGTGTTTGTTTGTTTGTGGGGATGTTGGTGGTGTTTAAAACAGAAGGAAAGCTGCTTATCCCTCTTAATGCTCAGGTCCTCTGCTGCCCTCTCTGAAGTCTCTGCCCTGGCTGGGGTCAGTGCTGGGCAGGAGGAGAGCTCTGGGGATGCTCTAGGGATGGAGAGGGTCGAGTGCTCCCAGCTGGGGCTGTTCTGGCTGGGCTTGTGGCATCTTCTGGATGTTCTGTTTCTGGAACCAAAATGGGTTTTTCCCTCCAGATGCCAACAGAGATGCCAAGCCTGGACTGTGCTGAACTGTCAAGCTTAGCAGGTTCCCTCACCCCCCCCCCAGGGTCAGAGGTGCCCTGAGCCCCTGTGACCCCAGGCCACCTCCTCTGACTGACTCTTTCTCTCTTCTTTTTGGGCAGGAAAAAGCTGACCCTGCTGAGGGAGATGCTGGCAGGCTGTGGGGCAGGTACCTGCCAGGTGATTGTCACCACTCCCATGGAGATGCTCAAAATCCAGCTGCAGGATGCAGGGAGAATTGGTACGTGGGATTCTCTTCCCTGTGCACTGAGCAGGCAGGGGGGAAGGGTTGGGAATGGGATGTCAAAGCAGAAGAGGGAGGGAGTGATTGAAGAAATCCCTTTTGTTTCCCCCTGTTCTCCCAAGTCAGAGATACCTCAGGCTGTAGCATAAGTTTCTTTTTCTCTTCCCAGTTCATTTCCCCTGCCCTTTGCTCCCCTGGCTTTGCAGAGGCCCCTGCAGTTACAAAAGTTGGCCAATTTCTTTCTTTCTTTCTTTTGCTCAAAGCAAGGGGCTTGGCAAATGAAACAACAAATGCTGCTGGTGGGTGGAGAGAGGCAGGAGATGGCTGGGGGGTCAGCTTTTGAGTCATGAAAACTTGTTAGTTACTGCACCCAAGAAGAGATCAGCATCCTCCAGTGCTTTTTCCTGCCACCCTTCCTCCACCTCTGTGTCTTCTGATGTCTCATTTCTCATCTACAGCCCTGTAGCACCTCCCCAGCAGCTTCCCAGGGGATGCGTCCTTTCCAAATGGGTTGTCTCCCTTCTCACTCTTTTTTTTTTTTCCCTCCTGACAAAAGCAGTGATTGCTTTGGCTGAAACAGTAAATAAAATTCTCCAAGTGCATTTTGGCAGGAGTTTGGGGTCAGTCTCTGAGGGGCTGGGCAGGGGCTGGCAGGCAGAGGCAGGAGCAGCTGGAGCACTCTGTGTGGTTTCTGATCAGAACTGAGACAAGAGGCTGGGATGGAGACTCTGGGGGAAAGAGCTGTTTGCTGCCACCTGAATTTAATCTAAACATCAGGCCTTGTTCCCCAGAGCCCTGCAGGATGTGGTTTGATAGCACATTTATGAGCCTGCCTGGAAAACCTCATCAATTTGTCCTTTAATCTCCCCATTGCTGTGACATTTGTGAATGACCATGGAAATTTTTTTTCCTTTCCTCTCTTTGCTGCTTTTAACGCAGACCTCATCCTCTTTGTGCAGGTTATTTTCATAGAATCACAGAATTGGCTGGGTTGGAAGGGACCTCAGAGCTCACCAAGTCCAACCCTTGCTCCACTCCCCCCGTGGTTCCCAGCCCATGGCACTGAGTGCCACATCCAGGCTCTTTTGAAATATCTCCAGGGATGGAGAATCCACCCCTTCCCTGGGCAGCCCATTCCAATGGCTGAGCACCCTCTCTGCAAAGAATCCTTTCCTAATATCCAACCTAAACCTCCCCTGGCAGAGCTTCAGCTCTGCCAGGGGAGGTTTAGGTTGGATATTAGGAAAAAATTCTTTAGTCCATGCCCTCTTGTCCCACTGATATCTGCCCAACCCCCCCCTGGCTCCAACCTCCTTTCAGGGAGTTGGAGAGAGTGATGAGGTCTCCCCTGAGCCTCCTCTTCTCCAGCCTCAACACCCCCAGCTCCCTCAGCCCTTCCTCACAGGACTTGTGCTGGATCCCTTCCCAGCCTCCTTGCTCTTCTCTGGACCTGCTCCAGCACCTCAATCTCCTTCCTGAGCTGAGGGGCCGTTTTAAAACTTTTGAAGGCATTAAACCACCATTTGGGGGTTCAAAAGAGGTTCTGGTGTTGTGGCAGGGGAGCTGCGGTGTGCGGTGGCATCCAGAGCATTGCCTGGGGGTGATGTGCTCTCCATCTTCTGGCCAAAAAGTAGAAATACATCAGTTTGGAAAGGTGGGGAGAACGCAGGTTGGGTTCATAAAGTGACTGAGGAGCTCAGGAGGTTCATGGTTGCCTCCGGGGCAAGGAAGCAGAGAGCAGAACTCTTTCTGAGTGTCTTTATTTTGTCTGAGGGGCTCGGGGAGGTCTCTGGATGCAGCTCTGGACATCTCCCTGCTCAGGGCAGATCCTGGGAGTGGTGGTGGGGGGGGGGTCCTGTGTGCGAGGCTGCTCCTGCTCACACAGGATGGTGGTGAGGCTGGGACAGACCTGAGACCGCGGGGATGGGCAGAGGGGCAGGGAGAGCCTGCTGGAGGTCTGTCTGTCCCTCCCTGCTGTGGCAGCAGGAGCAGGAGCTGCGGTGCTGCGTGTCCTGAGCTCTGCCCTCCCTCCTCCCCAGCGGCACAGAAGAAGCTGATGGCAGCACAGGCTCAGCTCTCCCCAGCCCCTGCCCCGGGGGCTTCCCAGCCGCTGGAATCCCGAACCACAGCCATGCAGCTCACCAGGGAGCTCCTGAGGAGCAAAGGCATCGCCGGGCTCTACAAGGGGCTGGGAGCCACCCTGCTGAGGTAGGATGGAGGGATGGAGGGATGGATGGATGGAGGGATGGATGGATGGATGGATGGATGGAGGGATGGATGGAGGGATGGATGGATGGATGGGGGATGGATGGATGGAGGGATGGATGGATGGAGGGATGGATGGGGGATGGAGGGATGGATGGATGGATGGATGGAGGGATGGATGGATGGAGGGATGGATGGATGGATGGATGGATGGATGGATGGGTGGATGGATGGAGGGATGGATGGGGCACAGAGCAGCACTGAGCCCTGCCTGGTACCTAAAGAAAGCACTGACTGCCCAGGGGATGGGTCTGGTGAGGGGGGGATGGATGCAGGGCTTGGTTTGGTTTGGTTTCCATGCACAGGTTTTGTACTGTAAAGAAGGGAGGGTCATGGGAACAAGAGAGGCTGCCTTTTTCCTTTTCCTTGTCCTTTTAATTTTCCTTTTCCTTTTTCTTTTTTCCTTTTCCTTTTTCTTTTTCCCTTTCCTTTTTCCTTTTTAATTTTCCCTTTTTTTCTTTTTTCCTTTTTCCTTTTTCCTTTTCCTTTTTCCATTTCCCTTTTTCTTTCTTCATTCTTCTTTCTTTTTCCTTTTTCATTTTTTATTTTTCCTTTTTCTTCTTTTTCTTTCTTCTTTTTTTTTCCTTTTTTCTTTTTCTTTTTTCCTTTTTCTTTTTTTCTTCTTTCTTCTTTTTTGTTTCTTCTTCTTTTTCCTTTTTTCTTTTTCTTTTTTTCCTTTTTCTGTCTTCATTCTTCTTTCTCCTTTCTCCTCTTTTCTTTTTTCTTTTTTATTTCTTCTTTATCCTTTTTCATTTCTCTTTTTTCCTTTTTCCGTTTTCTTTCCTCTTTCCTCTTTTCTCTTTTTCCTTTTTCCATTTTTCCTTTTTCTTCTTCTTTCTTCTCTTTCCTTTTTCTTTTTTCCTTTTTCCTTTTTCTTCTTTCTTCTTCTTTCTTCATTTTTCTTACTTCTTCTTTTTCCTTTTGTTCTTTTTCCTTTTTCTTCTTTCTTTCTTCTTTTTTCTGTTTTCTTTCTTCTTTTTTATCCTTTCTCTTTCTTTTTCCTTTTTCCTTCTTCCTTTTTCTTCTTTCTTCTTTCTTTTTTATCCTTTCTCCATTCTCCTTTCTTCTTTTTCTTTTTTCCTTTTTCCTTTTTTCTTTCTTTTTCTTTTTTCCTTTTTCCTTTTTTTTCTTTCTTCTTTCTCCTTCCTTCTTTTTCCTTTTTTCTTTTTTCTTTTTTATTTCTTCACTATCGTTTTTCATTTCTCTTTTTTCCTTTTTCTTTCTTTGCTCTTCTTCTTTCTTCTTTTTCCTTTTCCCTTTTTCTTCTTTCTACTTTCTCCTTTCTTCTTCATTTTTTTCCTTTTTCCTTTTCCTTTTTCCTTTTTCTTTTTTCCTTTTTCTTTTCCATTTCCTTTTTCTCTTTTCCTTTTCCTTTTCCTTTCCTTTTTCTTTTTCCTTTTTCTTTTTCCTTTTTCTTTTTCCTTTTCCTTTTTCCTTTTCCTTTTCCTCTTCCTCTTCCTCTTCCTCTTCCTCTTCCTTTTCCTTTTTCCTTTTTCCTTTTCCTTTTTCCTTTTTCTTCTTGCTTCTTGCTTCTTTCTTTGTTCTTCTTACTGCTTTTTCCTTTTTTTTTTCTTTTTTCCTTTTTCTTCTTTCTTCTTCCTTCATCTGTCTTCTTTTTCCTCTTTCCTTTTTCCTTCTTTTTTCTTTCTTCTTTTTCCTTTCTCCATTCTCCTTTCTTCTTTTCCCTTTTTTCTTTCTTATTTCCTTTATCCTTTTTCATTTCGCTTTTTTCATTTTTCCTTTTTCTTCTTTCTTCTTTCTTCTTTCTTCTTTCTTCTTTCTTCTTTCTTCTTTCTTCTTTCTTCTTTCTTCTTTCTTCTTTCTTCTTTCTTCTTTCTTCTTTCTTCTTTCTTCTTTCTTCTTTCTTCTTTTTTATTTCTTTTTTATCTTTTTTCATTCCTTTTTTCTCCTTTTTCCTTTTTTTCATTTTTTCCTTTTTCTTTTTTCTTCTTTCTTCTTTTTTTCGTTTTTTCTTTTTTCTTCTATTCTTTCTATTTTCTTCTTTTTCCTTTTTCTTTCTTCTTTCTTCTTTCATCTTTTTTCTTACTTCTTTCTTTGTTTTCCTTTTTCCTTTTTGCATTTTCATTCTTTCATCTTTTTTATTTTCATTTTCTTCTTTCTTTTTTCTCCTTCTATATTCTTTCTTCTTTTTTGTTTTTCTTTTCCTTTTTCTATTCCTTTTCTTTTTTCCTTTTTCTTTTTTCCTTTTTTCCTTTTCTTTTTCTTTTTTCCTTTTCCTGTTCATTTTTTCTTTTCCTTTTACTTTCCTTTTTCCTTTTTCCTATTTCCTTTTTCCTTTTCTTTTTCCTTTTTCTTTTTCCTTTTTCCTTTTTTCTTTTTTCTTATTTTTCCTTTTTCCTTTTTCTTCTTTCTTTCTTCTCTTGTTTTCTTCTTTGTCCTTTTTCCCTTTTCTTTTTCCTTTTTCTTTCTTCTTCTTTCTTCTTTTCTCTTCTTTCTTTCTTCTTTCTTCCTTCTTCATGTTTCTTACTTCTTTCTTCTTTTTCCTTTTCCTTTTTCCTTTTGCTTTTTCTTTTTTCCTTTTCCTTTCCTTTTTCCTTTTTTTTCTTTCTTCTTTCTTCATCTTTCTTCTTTTTCTTTTTTCCTTCTCCTTTCTTCTTTCCCCTTTTTTCTTTTTTCTTTTTTATTCCTTATCTATCCTTTTTAATTTCTCTTTTTTCCTTTTTCTTTTTCCTTTTCTTTTTTCCTTTTCCTTTTTTTTCCTTTTCTTTTTCCATTTCCTTTTCCTTTTCCTTTTTTTCTATTTTTCTTTTTTTTCTTTTTTCCTTTTCCTTTCCCTGTTTTTTCCTTTTTCATTTTTTCTTTTTTCCTTTTTCTTTTCCTTTTCCTTTTTTCTTTCCTTTTTACGTTTTCCTTTTCTTTTTCTTTTTTCTTTTTCCTCTTTCCTTTTTCCTTTTCCTTTTCCTCTTTCTTTTTTCCCTTTCCTTTTTCTTTTTTCCTTTTCTTTTTCCTTTTTCCCTTTCCTTTCCTTTTTTCTTTTTCCTTTTTCCTCTTTCCTCTTTCTTTGTTCCTTTTCCTTTCCTTTTTCCTTTTTCCTTTTTTTTTTTTTCCTTTTCCTTTTCCTTTCCTTTCCTTTTTTTCCCTGCTGTTTTCTGTGGAACATTTTTATCTCCACCATGCTCCTATTTTCATACTGTCAGGAGGCTCTCAAAGTCAAGCAGTCACTGAGCCTGTGTGACACAGGTTGTAGCTCATGGAGGGGGTTGGATGGAAGGAGCAGAGCCCACTCTTGACCCTCTGGCCTTTTCCCAGTGGGAGTCTCCTTTCACATTACCAAGGGGGGGGCTAAAAACCCCCAGTGGGATGGGGGCAGTGGGAGAAACCTCTGGGAATGAACAGAATGATCTGTGCAGGCTCTGCAGCCTGAACAGCCAGAGGGAGGCAATGGCTCTGCCCTCCTCCCTCCTGCTCTCCTTTGAGCAGACATTTTTGCCCCTGCTGCATTCCAGCTCCTCTCTCCATGAGAATCCCTGGGATGTCTGCATTGCACTCCTGGCTGTGCCACCAGGATGCTTGCAGCCTTTGATCATAGAATCATAGAATCATAGAATAGGCTGGGTTGGAAGGGACCTCAGAGATCATCGAGTCCAACCCTTGAACAACTACTGCCACAGTCACCAGCCCATGGCACTGAGTGCCACATCGAGTCGCTTTTTAAATGTCTCCAGGGACGACGAGTCCACCACCTCCCCAGGCAGCCCGTTCCAATGTCTGATCACCCTTTCTGTGAAAAAATTCTTTCTAATGTCCAATCTGAACTTCCCCCGGCACAATTTAAGACCATGGCCTCTTGTCTTGCTGAGAGTTGCCTGGGAGCAGAGCCCAACCCCCCCCTGGCTCCAACCTCCTTTCAGGGAGTTGGAGAGAGTGATGAGGTCTCCCCTGAGCCTCCTCTTCTCCAGCCTCAACACCCCCAGCTCCCTCAGCCTCTCCTCATAGGATCTGTGTTCGAGTCCCTTCACCAGCTCAGCTCCTTGGGGTCCTGCTCTTAACTTTCTCCTCTCTTCCCCTCCCTCCCTCTCTCCCCATTCCAGGGATGTCCCGTTCTCCATTGTTTACTTCCCGCTCTTTGCAAACCTGAACAAGCTGGGCCAGAAGGACCCCAGTGTCAAGGCTCCATTCTACGTGTCCTTCCTCTCGGGCTGTGTGGCTGGCAGCACAGCTGCAGTGGCTGTCAACCCTTGTGATGGTGAGTCCTCAAGAGCCTCTGCTGGGAGCCTGGCACCAAGTCACAGGAGCCAGAAGCCCGGGAACTGCAGGATGATGTTTCCTCCAGCTGGGATTCACCTTTGGCCACGGGAGTTTGCAGCAGTCACTGAGTCAGGAAGAAGGCACCAGAATTTTCAGTCATTTCTGGCAGGAATGGCTGCAGAGATGCTCTGCAAAGCCACATTTCCCACGTGCCCTGATGCTGCTGTGCAGAGCTCCATATGGACATGGGCAGCCAGGGGACCTTCAGAGCTGTGGCCTTTTTTCCTGCTCCACAGCAGCTGCCTCAAGTAGCACCTCAGTTTCCCTACCATGAAAAACACTGGAAAGTCACTCCTGTCTCCCCAGCATTGCACTCACTCTGAGGTGTTTAAGAAATGTAAGAAATGTTTAAGAAATACTCTTCCAGAAGGAGCTGAGTATTTGAAAATCAGTTCCCAGTCAGCTGGAAGAATTTGGAAGCATTTAGAGTTTAATCTGGCCTTGGAAACCTTGGTCACAGCGAGGGGAGGGAGTTGAAGTTTGGGTGGCTGTGTTTTTCTTTTATCTATTTGTAAAGGAACGGGTTTGTTTTCCCCTGGTTTTGCTGATAAATATCCCCAAGTGGTCTGTGTTCTTGGTGACCTCCTTTTGACTTTGCTTCAGGGTGGCTCTTGCCTGCTGGAGAGTGCTCTGTGTTCCCAGTGCTCACCACTGCCCCTCTTCTCTCTCCCCAGTGATCAAAACGCGGCTGCAGTCCCTGCAGAGGGGGGTGAATGAGGACACCTACTCAGGAATCCTGGACTGCATCAAGTAAGAGGCTCCTTGTGAAGCAGAGCATCACACCAGCTGTAGGGCACTCAGTGCAGCTCCTAGAGCCAGGCAGTGCTTCAGGTTCCTTCTCAAACTGCTTCTGTCTGTATGGACAGACCCATGGGCAGACAGGAAAGGAATGGGTTTGGCTTCCCCTGTACACGTGGGTGTGTAGAAGAGAATTTCTTATTTGGGGCAAGGTCAATATGGCCTTGATGTTGAAATGTTTCTGCCCTAACCCCACCAGTCCTAACACTGAGGTTTTATTTCTGCTGTGGTTGCCTCTCCCGAGGGTCCTGGTGTCTGCAGCTCCTACAGCAAGAAATGTTCCCTGGGCAGTGGCTGCAGGAGCACTGGGAGGGCTGTCCCCAGTCTCCTCTGACCCTTTGCTAAACTGTGGTCTGGCTGCTTCCAAGCCTGCAGGGAGCTGCAAAACACTGCTCTGCTTCCACGTTGCTGCTGTAGTGTCCTGGTTTGGTTCAGGATAAAGGGGATTTTCTGCCTTGTCCTTTTGCTCTCAGCTCAGTCTCTTGTAAGCAGCTGCACTGCTGAAATTCACAGCAAGTTTCTCAGACAGTGTCTGCTTCTAGGACACGTAGCCAGGGTCCCCTGCCATGTGGCTGCCCCACTCTGGGGCAGGGTTGGCTCCCACTTTTGAACAGGGAGATCTTTTGATGCACGCCTGGGGTTGTCTTGGCTGTACAGAGACTTTTGTACAGCTCCTGTACAGGGAGGGGGCCAGGCTGGGGCGTGTTCCTGCACTGCTGTTCCCAGAGCAGATGGGGGGGTGGTGGTGCTGGAGGGGTTGGTGCTTTGCCTGGGTTTGACCTCTGGAGGGAGGCAGGAGAGCAGAGTGTGGCCGTGGGCTCCCGCTTCCCTCCCTGTTGCTGCTTTAGTTTTTTCCAATTAACTTTCTCCAAAGCTCATCTGTAAAAGAGCCAGAAAGCAGTGTGAAAGAAACCAAACTGCTTGGCTCTTTGGCCTCAGTCCCACTGCTTTTTATTTAGCAGCAGGTCCTGCTGGGCTGTGAGTTACCCTGGGGACAGCTGATGTGCAGGCACCGCCCGACTTATCCCGGGCAAAACGTGATTTTTGTCCATCACTGAAAGCAGGAAGGGTGTGGTGGAAGGGTGGGATAGACACTTACCTGTCTGTGGCATTTCTCTGCAGGAAGATCTGGCAGAAGGAAGGTCCCACAGCCTTCCTGAAAGGGGCATACTGCCGAGCCCTGGTCATCGCCCCTCTCTTCGGCATCGCCCAAGTCGTCTACTTCATCGGCATCGCCGAGTTCCTGCTGGACATGCTCCCCCAGCACCCCCGTGCCTAGCCCAGCACTCCTCCTGTGCCCCTCCTGTGCCCCTCCTGTGCCCCTCCTGCCCTCCTCGGCTCTCATCCATCCCCATCCTCACCATCCGTGTCCAATCATGTCAGAGCAACAGCACAAAGGGTTCATGCAGGGATGCCGAGGGGACGTGGTCTCCAGAGAAGCAAATGCAGGGGAGGGAGAGAAAATCCCTTTTCTGTCTTGGTCTGGAACCTGCCCCCTCCCACCCCTTCCATGGACAACACCTAATTTTGCATTATTTTTCTTCTTTTGGTTTTAAATTGTCACTGGTAAGGACACTGCTAAGCACAGACTGGGCTTGCTGACCCAGGAATCTCCTCCCAGTCTTGGGGAGGAAGAGGGGTAGGAAGGAAATAATCTGAACCCTCATCCACCCCTGCTGCCCTCTTTTTTCCGGGAGTTGCCAGCTCTGTGAGGAGGAGCTGGAAGGGCAGCTGTGTGTCCCCTCAGCCCCTCCTCAGCACTGCTGGCCCTGACCTGAGAGTGGGCACTGTGCAAAGGGGGCTCATCTCATTGCTGCTGGGGGCACGGGGCAGGGGATGCTGGATCTGGCAAGTTCCTTGGCCTGGAAACCTTCACCCCTTCCTTCTGCCATTCTTGGAAACAAGTTGGACTTAGATGAACTTCTTGGAGATCAGAGGAAGGGCAAGGGAATTAACGACTATTGATTTTATCATTAATTTTGTTTTAAAGCAAAGGGATGTCCCTCCTAAGTGGGTGGAGGCACAGGCACTTCTGGATGAGGTGCAGAGATGAGATGTCTGCTGTGTAGGGATAATGTTTGTGGGATCACAGAAATGTCTGAAGGTGCTTCAGTGCTTGGCTGCAGGCAGGGGGTGGAGAGGAACTTGGGATCAAGTTATTTTTGTTTGTGTGGTTTGGGGTTTTTTTTGGTTTGTTTTTTTTTTTGTTTGTTTTGTTTTCTTGGGGTTTTTTTTTTGTTTGTTTGTTTGTTGTTTTTTTTTAATGCAGGGGCTGTGGGGAGGGAAAGCCAAGCAACAAGAAACCACTTACATTCCTTCATCTTTCCCACCCCCGGGGTGATAAAGTGGTGGCCACAGGTACAGACCAGCTGATTTTTTAAGTTTTTTGTCCCCAGCCCACTGGGGAGAAACACAGCAGCTGTGTCCTCACCTTGGCAGGTGGAAACACAAGGTCTGGTGGCACTTTAAGGTGTGACCCGGGTGTGTTTGGAGCTGGAAGAGGCAGAGGAGCTGTCTGTGTGTCCCTGGTCACCCTGCTTGCTCCAGGGGTGACAAATCCACACCTACACCTGCTGTGTCCAAGGGACTGCCCCAGCTAGAATAATCTGTCAGAGGATTTTCTTGTCCAGTACTCTCTCGGGCTGTATGGTTAATTCTAGTGTAAATGTTCTTAAGTGTGAGATCTCCCAACCCAGTGTGATCTTCTCCATTATTTATTCTATTTGGTGCAATCCACCTGACTTTGGTGTTTAAATTAAACTGGTCAAATTCACTTTTCATTCCTTCTTTTTGCTTTTGTTTCCCAGGCGCTTGCTTGTTGTTTGTGTTTGAAATGTATATTTAAATTAATTTTTAAAAAAAAAAACAAAACACAACTGTTTCTAATATTTAAGAGAACCACCTCTGTATCAGTCTTCTTTTTCAAAACCTGTATGTTGAGGGCCTTCTTCCTTGGTGAGTCATTTTTCTCTTAGAGAGATTTGTTCTGTGGCTGATTTGTTACTTGTCACTTTCCATATGCTAATGAGTTTCTTCGGAATTTTTTTTTCTTTAATGACTTGTTTGTGTATCTGGGAAAGGATCTGTGCAAAGATAATGATAGATGTCTGTGCTGTGTGTAATGCTGTGATGCTGCTCTTGCTCTGGATTTCCCTTGAGTGGATTAAAAGAGAGAATTTTTTTTTTATTTTTTTTTTTTTAAGGTGCCCCGTTCCTTGCTGTTCTGTGATGTACCAGGAGGGTCCCCAAAAGAAACCTCACTGATAGAAACCCCTCTTCTTTTGCTTGCCCTTCTCCCTGCAAGCATTGACTCCTGGGTGACTTGCAGCTTCAGGGGGGTTTGTGGGGTGCAGGTTTGTGTTGTGGGGTAATGCTTGGAGGCTGAGGGAAAGCTCTCCTTATCCTTTTCTGTGCTTTTAAAAACACTGGGGTTTTTTTGAAAAACTGACCCTTCCTCCTGAAATGTGCTTTTCTTCCACCACAGGCAGCTGGTGTCCTGATTTTTAAATTTTTTTCAGCTGGGTCTGAGTTAGGAGAACACAGGGAGAGTGCAGGGAGTAGTGGGGTGGCCCTGCAGGAGCCCCCCAGGCAGGCAGGGGCTAAACCCCAAATTTAAAATGGGAGAATTCCTATCAACTTCCTTAATCCCTGATTCACAGAAACCTCCAAGCATTGCTTGCAGTATTGAGGGATAAAATGAAGGCACTTCTGCTCCCCTCCCTGTGAGTGCCACTTGTCCCCAGGGCCGAGGACAACAGCCAGCATGGGGTCAGCTCCTTCTGCATCCTCTCTGCTCCCTCTGGAATAGGATCATCCAGCAATCCCAGGCTCTTTTCCATTCCCTGTCCCATCCCTTGCTCCTGCCCATGGCTCTGGTGGCTTCGTGCCCCCACGGGTGGTTCTCCTGGGGAATGCCAGGAGCAGGGGTGGTGCTGGTACTGGTGCCCAGGGGAGTGCCCGGACTTAGGGGAAAAGGAAGTGCTGGGAAAACCAGCTCTGGAGGTGAGGAGCAGAGCCAGCACCCACTGCCCACGGGGCTTGGCTTTTCTTTTATTAAAAATTATTAAAAATTATTATTTTTAATAGCAGACTCTTCAGTGTAGGAACCAGGGCTCCCTGAAAGAAGGAGGATTAAAAGGATAAACATACAGTATTCCAGAGCCCTGGCCCAGGCTGCCCAGGGAGGCTGTGGAGTCTCCTTCCCTGGAAACATTCAAATCCCACCTGGATGTGTTCCCTGTGTGACTTCCTGTAGGTGACCCTGCTCTGGCAGGGGTTGGACTGGATGAGGTTCCTTACAACCCCTGACATTCTGTGAACAACCAAACAAATGGATAAATAAGGCAGGGACAGGCCTGGGGAGCCAGGATTTGGGGTGGCTTTTCAAATTCTGTTTGGGAATTGGTAAAGAAATGGGCATGGCATCAAAAGATCATGAAAATACAGCCCCAACCTGCCCCTCCCCACAGAGAGAAGATGCTCCCAGGGTGGGCACCGTGCTCCTGCCTGTGGGTGACAGCTCTGGGGGGGATGCAGTGCTCACAGCACCGATCCTGCCCGAGCTCCAGAAGCGTTTGGATGATGCCCTCAGGCACGGTGTGATCCTGGGGGTGCCCTCCCCAATGACATCACTTGGACTCCGTGTCCTTTCCAACGGGGATTCCAGAGGGCAGGGGAATTTCCAGCCCCGCGCGCTCCGGAAAGCCCCAGCAGCTCCATCCTCCCCAAGCTGCGGTGCTGGGTTTGCGGTGCAGCGGTTCCGCACCAGCGCTGCAGGGCCCGCAGCAGAACCCCTGGGCAGTCCCTCAGCGCAGGACCGCGGCCGTTTCGCCCAGGCCCAGCCCGGGCCCCGGTTCGGCCCGTTCCCCTGCAAGGTGTGTGTGTGTGTGGGCAAGGTTGAAATCCGGTTCTCCGGATGATGAATTCGGGGAGGGGGTGGCCCAGCAGCCCGGGGAGGAGGCCAGGATGGAGCCAGAGCATCCCCGGGGGGGCGGGGCTGGGACCAGGACCAGGGGGCGGGCGGAGCACCCGAACCGAAAGCCCCACCCAGCCCGAAAGCACTTTCACTTTCGGAAGGGTGACGTGATTTTCAGGAATCGGGAGCAGGGTTCGGATAAAGGAGGCGGGACACAAGTGGCTGCGACCCGAACCCTGCAGGACCGAGGATCCCGCGCTCCATGGCCGCGCTGCAGAGAGACGGGTAAGCGGCAGTCCGGCACCCCCGGCACCCGTCGGCACTCCCCGGCACCCCCCGGTACCCCCGGCACCCCCCGGTACCCCCGGCACCTCCCGGTACCCCCCGGCACCCCACGGCACCCCACGGCACCCCACGGCACCCCTCGGCACCCCTCGGCACTCCCCGGCGCTCCCCGGCACCCCCCGGTACCCCCGGTACCCCCCGGCACCCCCCGACACCTCCGGTACCTCCGGCACCCCCCGGTAACCCCGGCACCCCCCGGCACCCCCCGGCACCCCTCGGGTTTCCCCACAGCCCGTGACGGCTCCGCGCCTGCAGGGAGACCAAGAGGGTGCGGTTCGGGCCCTGGCTGCTGAGCGCCGTCAACAGCGGGAATTACCGGGGGCTGTGCTGGACCGACCCGGACCGCAGAGCCTTCCGCGTCCCCTGGAAGCACAACGCCAGGAGGGATGTCACGGATAGCGACCTGGAGGTCTTCAAGGTGCGTGGGATGGGGGGTGACCAAGCGGCGACCTGGAGATGGTCAGGGTGGGTGGGATGTGGGAATAGGGAGCAGGAGGGAACCGGGGCATCCCGGGAATCTCAGTGCTCACGGCGCTGGGGTCCCGGTGCTCCCTCCCCCAGGCTTGGGCGCAGGCGAGCGGGCGGTACGAGGGGTGTCCCGAGGACCCGGCCAAGTGGAAAACCAACTTCCGCTGTGCCCTGAGGAGCACCCGCATGTTCGTGATGCTGGAGAACAACTCCAGGTGTGAGGATGACCCACACAAGGTCTTTGCCGTCGCTCCAGGTGAGCCTGGCCCCGGGGAGGGGGTGGTGTGGGGCGTGGAGCTGGACCCGGTGATCCCGGTGATCCTAGGGCACTCTGCTCCCCTTCCAGCTGCCCTCTGGCACGGCGAGCAGGGAGATTTCAGCAGGCCTGACCCTGCTGTGAACCAGCAGCTAAAGGTAAAAGAGTGGGCTCAGCAGGATGGGAGGGGGTTCCCACTCCCCACCTTGCAACCTTGGAGTGCTCCTGACCCCAACATGGCCAAAATGTGGGGCAGGACCTCATCCACAGGGGTAGGACCCCATCCTGTTTTCCTTTGCAGATGGAGCTCAACCCCGAAGCCGTGGCCCCAGAAATGGTCCCCACAGGTAGGACATTGGTCCCCCAGTTGTTTTGGGGGTGCATCCTGGTTGGCTCAGCTGGGGCTGCTTTTGGGGTTATGGGACCTGCCATCTGCTGTGTCCCCTCTCAGGCAGCACCAACCCCACACAGTCCTTGATGCCAGAGGACCTGAATGACCTGGAGTGGGAGCTGAAGCAGTGGGACATCTCCTGTGATGCTGACTCCCTGACTCCATTGGTGCCTGCAGGTGAGATTGGCCCCACTTGCAGGGTGGGTAACATTGTGGTTGTGTGACCTCTGCCTCTTCCCACTGGTGATTTCTCTGCAGATGTCCCCGTGCTGCAGTCTCACTCAGTCTTCAGCCAAAACAACTGCCCCCCCTTGCCAGCAGGTCAGCAATGGGAACCCGTGGCAGAGCAGCTCCACTTGGACACCTACAATCCCCCGGGCATGCAAGGTGGGTGCTGGGAGGTAGGATCCAGCCCTGGGCATGGGAATGCCATGATGGGATGGGATGGGATGGGATGGGATGGGATGGGATGGGATGGGATGAAGCTGGGGTGCTGCTGTGTGTGCCCCATGCCAAAGCAACCTCCACCACCCACTGCACCTGAACTGTGGTGCTGCCACTGCCCATCTCCCACCACAGGGGACACACCACTGCTATGCTGCCCCCCAGATGGCATGCTGTCCCCAGACATGATGCTCCCTGCCCCTGTTGCCAGCCCAAGACCAGCCCCGCAGCTCCTGGAGGATAACATGGGTGAGGGTTATTGGTTATTGATAGCATATCAATTTATAGTCATATAATAATTATATTAATAATTAAGTATTGTAACCAATGTTGTATGTAACTATTAATAGCTGATACTGGGGATGTTCTCTGGGGAGGGTGGGGGTGCCTTTGGGTTTGGGGGGGGATCTCTGATCTGCTGCTCTCTGCCTGCTGCAGACGATGGCATCATCCCCAACCTGGACGTTAGCATCTACTACCGGGGGAAGCTCTTCCACCGCGAGGAGGTGAGGGACAGGCAGTGCCTCCTGGTGTACCAGACCTGTGACCCAGCCGTGGTGGAGCTCCCCGGGCACTTGCTGTGCTTCCCCAGCCCCCAGCAGCTTCCTGACCACAAGCAGCGGGGTTACACTGAGAAGCTGCTGCTCAATGCGGGGCTGCACCTGAAGCAGCGAGCACGCAAGGTCTTTGCCACCCGCCTGAAGAAGTGCAAGGTCTTCTGGGCCCTGTCTCAGCAGCTCGAGGGGGCCGGGGATCCCCCACCCAATCTGCTCTGTCGGGACAAGGAAACCCCCATCTTCGACTTCGATGAGTTTTGCACGGGTTGGTAGGGGTGTCGTGCGCCGTGCGTCGCCCCTTTTCCCCTCCCCACCCTCTGGCGTCCTGGTTTTGGGGCTCGCGGGAGCCAGCTCCAGGGTGTCACAGGCATGTGGGTTCTCCCAGCCCCTCTGTGCTCCCCTGGCTCATCCCAAAACTGAGCCCTGTCTCCCCTCGCAGAGCTGAGGGACTTTCGCAACAGCCAAAGGAAGCAGTCTCCAGACTTCACCATCTACCTCTGCTTCGGGCAGTCCTTCTCCAGTTCCAAGCCCAAGGAGTCCAAGCTCGTCCTAGTCAAGGTGCAGGCTCAAACACCCATCACTGCCCCCCTGCTGCCCAGGGAGAGCAGGGGAGATGGGTATTTTGGGCAGGGGGATCCTTGGGGAGCAGGAGGGATGAGGGTCTGGGTGCCTGAGGGGGGCAGCCCTTGAGGTCTGGGGATGTTTGGATGTTCAAGAAGGGGAGACCCTTGTGGGCTGGGGGAGATGGGGGAGGGATGCCCAAGGATGAGGACTCTCAGGGGCTGGGGGGGAGATGCAGTCTCAGTGCCTGATGAGGGGGGACCCTTGGGGTTCAGGGGAGATGGGGGTTCCTCAGGGTCTGGAAAGGGGAACCCTCAAGGACCAGCAGAGGTGTGTGCCTGGGTACCCAAAGATGGAGGCTCTTGGAGATGGGGTGTGAGGGTACATGGAGGAAATGTCTGGGGACATGGGTACCTGAGGAGAGGGGCAAGGAGAGATGGGTGAATGGACTGACAGGGGTGGGGAACCCAGGGGAGATGGGGGTCTGTGTGCCCAAGGAGTGGGACCCTCGGGGGCTGGGGGGGGGGGGTGTGAGAAGGGGCCTGGGAAGCCCAGGGAGGGAAACCCTTGGGAAGCAGGGAAAATATGGGGCGCAGGGCGTGTGCCTGGGGTCAGGGAGGACCACCCTAGACAGGGGGCAGCTGCCTGGTTTGGGGGACCCTCGGTGGCTGGGCAGGATGGGGTGGGAGGTGTCTGCCCAGGGACGGGGCAGCTCAGGGGCTGGGGGGGATAGGGACTGCCCCACACCCCTCCATCCCCCACTCCAGGAGGAGGGGGCTGTGCAGGGCATCACTCCCACATCACCCCCTGCCCCTGCCCTAACTCTGCTGGTTTTTTCTCTGCTGGTTTTGCTGCCACAGCTGGTGCCCAAGTTCTGTGAGTACTGGCACGAGCAGGTGCTGCGGGAAGGAGCCTCCTCCCTCGACAGTGCCACTGTCAGCCTGCAGCTCTCTGACTCCTTCAGCCTCTTCGAGCTCATCGAGCAGTTCAAGATGCAGACAGAATGACTGCCCCCCACCCTGCCCCCCATGGCCCCCTGGGACAGGGCCAGCTGGGGGGACCATCAGGTGCTGCACAAACCAACATCCATCATTCCACTGGAGTAGAATGCCTGGGGGGGGACCTTTCCTCCTTCACTCCCCCCCCCCAAGGACAGCTTCCCCAGCCAGTCCCAGGGCTGGCACCTTGCTGGTCCCCTCCAGCAGCTGCTAACCTGAGTGTGGTCATTGACACAATTCTTAAGTTTTCTATGTTTAAATATATATATGTACAGAAAGGTGTTTCCTGCTTGCTGATGTTGCTGGGACACTGAATCCCAGACTGTCAGGCTGGAAGGGACCTCAGGGATCCCCTGCTCCAACCCTTCTCATATTATTTTTGATCTGAGCTGCCTCAGCACCCATCGAGCTGAGACTTCAAACTTCCCAAGGTGGGGGAATCCACCCCTTCCCCTCAGAGTGAAAAGTTTTCCTCTGGTGTCCAGTGGGAATCTGCCCAGGAGCACCTTGTGCCCATTGCCCCTTGTCCTGTTGGTGGACTCCTTGGGAATTGGGAGTCTCCCTCTGCTTTGTAGCCCCTTTATGTCATAAGGTCTCCCCTCAGCCTCCTCTTTCAAGGCTGAAAAGACACAGTTTTCTCACCCTCCACTTTTCTGACCCCCCCCACTCTCAATCTGTGACCTTCACCCCCTCCCATCAGCCAAAACCCTGGGGTCCATGCCCAGCCCTGTCCCAGCAAAGCCCCTGCTGGCAGTGGGCTCCTACCCAAGTGTTTGGCATTTCTGGGGGTGAGGTGCTGCTGTGCACACAGGGCTGCAGTTACTGATGTGTTTATTTCCATGCACTGAGGCAGCACACATGCCTTTAGCACACACCAGTGACTCCAACACAAGCAAAACATGTTAAGGGCAGCTTGGTTTTGGATAAACAGAAGTGATCATTCTGGCTTCAGTGAGCTCCTTTCTGCTGGCCCAGCGTTACTCGCTTGAGATGTTCTGGAAGAAAAAAAAAAAAATAAGGCAGTAACTCCAATGTGAAGGACCCAGCACTCAGCTTTGAGGCACAAAGGTGGGGGAGGGATCTCAGGGAGGAGCGTGGCAACCAGAGTGCTGCCCAAAGATGGGGTGTCCCCTCCCCAGACTGGAAGCCACTGTACCCCATTATGTCAGGAGTGAGGGGAGAGGAGAGTCCTGGGCTGGACTGGGCAAAGGGAGGTGGCAGTGTCCTCACCTGCTGATGGGCAGGGCTGCTGCTGGTGCTCCAGGGGGCTGCACTGGGGGCTCCTCCAGCTGCTGGGCATGGGGCTGGGGGGGACAGACCATCAGCACCTCATCTCCATCAAACCCTGAGCCCTCCTCCCCCTGAGCATCATTGCAGTGCAACCCTTGGGCTCACCTGTGGGCAGGAGCAGCTCTGTGCCAAACTGGTGCCCACACGTCCCACAGGTTTTAATATCTTCCTTCATCCTGTGGAGGGAAAAGCCCCAAGAAGAAAAAGGAGCAGGAGTTACCCTTAGCACTTCCTGGGGAAATGATGCCAAGGTGATGGAAGAGGGTCCCTCTTCCCAGTGAGGTCAGTGGGGTGGCTGCTGCCTTCCCGGGTGCCCGAGCACCCTCAGCCCTTCATGAACCAGGGGACACCAGGGGACACGTGGTGATGGTGGACTTGATGTTCTTAAGACCCAAAGTCTCAGCTTCTTCACCCTTTTTTTCACGCTTGAATTTCACACACACCTCAACACTAACACCACGTGGGATTTTGGGCTGCTGTGGTCAGGAGAAGGGCAAGGAAGTGCCTGGTGAAGTTCACACCGAATTTCACATGACTTTTAGAAGCCCAACAGCCCTGCCAGTGTTGCAGTGTCACCCAGGCAGCTCCAGCCCTTGGTTTGGAGGGGTGCAGTGGGTACCTACATGGGGTTTGTGCCATCCATGTCTGGCCAGGTGAGCTCTGCAGGGCAGGCAACCGTGGGGCACGGAGTCTTCATGCAGAGGTGCAGCCCTGGCCACTCCTCTGCCAGCCTCTGGATCATCAACACTACTGCCACCAGGAAATCCCAGGCACTCTGGAAACCTTCCAGACAAAAGGAGATTGTCTCACTTACAGACACCCAACCCAGCCCAGGAGATGCTCTGGTGATGCCCACACAGCCGCACGCAGCCAGAGCACTGGGAGCAGCTCAGCCTCTCAGGTGAACCAAGGCCCATCTGGGGGAATGGGATCAAAGGGAATCCCCATCAAAGGGAATATAAAGATATGTTAGAAGAGCTCCCCAGCTCCGGGCCTTTCTGCTTATCACTTGGAGACCAAACCTGAGACTTGACTCTGCTGTGGGCTACGGAGAAGAAGGAGCCATTTGCTCCATGAGAAGACTGAAAACTTGAATTATTCATGTGCTGTCTTGAGGGAAATTCTGACCATGGTGCACGGAAAAAGTGAAAATCTTTAATTGAACTGCTGGTGAACCCTGGCCAGACAACAACATGTGGCAGAGGCTCCTGGAATGCTCTGCCCAGGTGGGTTGAGGTGTCAGGGTAGAGCTCAGGAGAGCTGTGGTTTGGAGTCAGAAAGGAAGGATCAGGGATCCCTACCTGTCCTTCCTGCTGGCTTTCTGCACCGCAGCTCCAGGTAGCTGTAGGCCCTCTGGTTGTTCTCTTTGATGAGCAGAGGTTTGCCATTCCATGTGAGCAGGCAGGTTGCCTTGGCCACCCAGTGTGTGGAGTAGAAGGAGCAAGCTTTCACGAGGAACCTGCAAGGAGATTGCCCCTGGCTTTCATCCTCCTCCTCCTCCCTGCTCATCTCTAAGGCTGGGAGAAAGTCTGGCACCAGGTGGACTTGAAAAATAGGAACCCAGTCTCAACAGAAACAGAGGCAGAGACCAAGTGAGGACCTTGTCCTGCTGAACCTTGAGCAGCAGCCTTCTGAGCCAAGAGCTGCTTCCAGAGTTGATAAAACTCCAGACACAAGTCAAGAACCCCACAAAGACAGGGGGTTCCAGGAGACCCTCCAGAAACTGGAGCAGTCCCAGCACCTGTAGGAACTGGAGCACCCTCAGGTGGAACTGGGAGAGCTCTGGCTGCCTGGATGGGCACAGAGCAGCCCAAACCCAAGCCACATGGAAGGTGCCCCAGAAGGAGCATGGTCCTTGCTCACATCCAGGCAGCAAACATCAAAATGGTTTGCTCAGGGCTCCAAACACCCCTGGCAGAGCTGAGAAGCCCCCCTGGTCTCCTGGGCTGTGTGGTCTCGGCATCCAGGGGCTGGGGCTGGTCCCAAGCAAACCCTGAGCCTCCCACCTCAGTGGGGGCTGGAAACCACTGGTTACCTGTGGAAGAACCCCTCGGGTATTTCTGGTGAGAAGTAGGCACGGATGTGGAGGTCCTCGGGGTGATCTCCTCCCCACACCTCAGAGACTTCTTCAGACTGGTTCAGATAGGTTGGGAACAAGTACCAGGACTCATCCTGGGCACGGGTCGTCTCCCACAGCTTTCCAGGCACAAACTCACTGGCCTGTGGGTTGAGTGCTTTGATGTGTCTCACCTCCAGGCAGAGTTCAAAGTGCTCCAGGAGGCTGAAGAGCTTCCCCCTGCCCCTGTGGGGCCTGTGCCCCATGATTTCCTCAAAAACATCCTGCATCCCTTCCGAGCAGAGCTGCTGCTTCACCAAGGCACGCACTGCCTGGTGGCACAGCATGGCCTTCGACTGGAAGGTCCAGACCCAGTTGTCCCTGTCCCTGATGGTGGCACGTTCCCCAATCAGGGTGTCCACAGAGATGCTCTGGAGCTGCTGGACAAGGCGGTACCTGACGAGGAGCTGGGTGGGAAGAGGAGGAGGGAAAAAGGCAGGGATAAGAGGAGCCCAGCAAAGCTGCAGAACTTCAGCCCTGCAGGAGAGGAGGGTCCTGATCCCCACGCTCACCTTGAACACAGTTATCAGGAAGGTGGGCTGGAGAAAAACTGTGCTTCTCAGGTGCTTGATTTCCTCGTACCAGACGAGAAGCCCCACACGGTGCAGGTACCGCAGGATGTCCTGGAGCAGCTCCCTGCCCAGCATGGAGAGGTCCTGGCACTGGGAGAGTTTGCTGTGCAGGTACTGGAGGTCCATCATGCCTAGAGGGAGGCACAGGAGCTCAGCACAGCAGAATTCCCAGGCAGATGCTTTGGAGAACCAGCAAACACCAGCAGCACCCAGTGTCACCCATGCTGCTCCCGTGGGACCTGTGGGAAGCTCAGTGCCTGTGGAGCAAAATGCTTTGTCCATCCCCAGCTCTCCCACTGCTCTGCTGCAGCTCCCGTGGTTTTGCTTTGCCAGCACCTGCCAGGATCTCAACAGAGCACCTGAAAACTGAGGCTGGTGCTGGGGTTTTTTTTTGATTGTTGGAGGGAGCAAGTTTGTTTGAGCCAGAACCCCTCGGGGTCCCAGCTAAACCTTCACATGGGAGTTGGTCAGGCAGCAAAACCTGGGTTAGCTCCACAAAAAGAAAGCCTTCAAGACACAGAGCATGGCTCACACAGGGCAAAGGGGAAAAAGAACATTACTGGAAGTCCCAAACCAGACAAGGCACCTTCAGCCACAGCCTGGCAGGTGCTGGCACAGCCTTGTGGTGAAAGCACTTTCCTGGGTCTGCCCCAGGGACAGAGCTGGGCAGCAGCAATCAATGCTCCAGGAACACCACTGCAAGGTCTGCAGCAGTCACCCCACCACCAGGAGAGGTGCCCAGGAGGTGCCAGCCCACTCACCGTGGTTTCCCACCTCCTCACTCTGAGAGATGTCTATGATGGCAGCTTCCACCTGCCTGTAGACAGGAGGCAGCACTCGGACAACCTCGGGGAAAAGCTCCTCATTCCTCACGTGCTCCAGGAGAGCAGCCTCCAGCTTTTTGATGTCACGGGGATCCCTGCAGTTGACAGCAACTAAGTTCAAGATCTGGAAGAGAGAAAGCACACGGCTGCCCAAAGCACATCCAGGGGAGGCTGTGAGGTAAAGGAGGGACCCAAATGCTAAGGAGGTCACCAAGAACCTTTGGAGAGTGGTTCCTTCACACCTTTGCTCTCTAGCAGATCCCAGAAAACCACTTGGGGATGGTAAATGTCCCCTCACACTCCTCCCCAGGCACTTGCTACAAACCACAGGAGGGGATGCCCATCCCTGAGCAGGGACAAGGAGCAGCCTGGTGAATTGGTACCAGGTCAGCAGGAGCACGCGGGGCTGAGAGGGACAGGAGGTGACCAGAGACAGCAAGGAACCACAAGCATCTCAGCCCTACACTTAACGTGCAGCTCTCCATCTCCTTCAGCCTCTCCCACTGGTCCATGTATAACTCGGGCTCCTCGCTGCCCTCCAGGTTGTTGATGAGGTGAGTGAGGTTGCTTTTCCTCTCCCTCAGCATGGCTGCTATCTTGGCCATGATGTGACACCTCTTCTCCTCCACCTCTTCCTCCTGGCAGCAGTCCACATGGGTCCCCACAGGCAGCACCACTGAGCTTGGGACCCTCATGGCCAGGTTGTTGATCCAGAAGCCAACGAGTTCCTTGAAAGTCTCATCATTAGTTTGGTACCTGGGGAGGGAGGGAAAGAAAACCCTAAATTTATGTGTGGTCCTACAGATCACCAGACAATTTCCACCAGCACAGGCCTGGCCACACACCCTGTGCAGATCTCCTGAGCTGTCATGGGCTCTAAGGATTATTCTTAAGTTTCCCATCCTTCAGCTAAGCCAGTTAAAGCTCTGGGGAGCAGCAGATTCTGTCCCTGCTGTGCATGACACCATCTCCATCTCTCTGCACCACAGAGCCCAAGCCTGATGTGCTCTCCGTGTTCAGGGAGCAGCAGAAGATCCAAGAGGGCTCTTGGAGGTATTTCCAAGGCAGAGAGCAAAGCCTTGGGAATGGGGATCCTCCATCTGCAAATTCACAGATGACACCAAGCTGGGGGGAGTGTGGATCAGCTGGAAGGCAGGAGGGCTCTGCAGAGGGACCTGGACAGACTGGAGAGTTGGGCTGATCCCAAGGGGATGAGGTTCAACATTCCAAGTGCCGGGTCCTGCACTTTGGCCACAAGAACCCCATGGGGAGCTCCAGGCTGGGCACAGAGTGGCAGAAAGGGAGCTGGGAGTCTGGATTGCCAGGAAGCTGAAGAGGAGGCAGCAGTGTGCCCAGGTGGCCAAGAAGGCCAATAGCATCCTGGGCTGGCTCAGGAACAGCGTGGCCAGCAGGTCCAGGGAAGGGATTCTGCCCCTGTGCTCAGCCCTGGGGAGGCCACAGCTTGAGTCCTGTGTCCAGTTCTGGGCCCCTCAGCTCAGGAAGGAGATTGAGGTGCTGGAGCAGGTCCAGAGAAGAGCAAGGAGGCTGGGAAGGGATCCAGCACAAGTCCTGTGAGGAAGGGCTGAGGGAGCTGGGGGTGTTGAGGCTGGAGAAGAGGAGGCTCAGGGGAGACCTCATCACTCTCTCCAACTCCCTGAAAGGAGGTTGGAGCCAGGGGGGGGTTGGGCTCTGCTCCCAGGCAACTCTCAGCAAGACAAGAGGGCACAAGAGGTCTCAAGTTGTGCCAGGGGAGGTTTAGGTTGGACATGAGAAAGAATTTCTTTACTGAGAGGGTGCTCAGCCATTGGAATGGGCTGCCCAGGGAAGGGGTGGATTCTCCATCCCTGGAGATATTTCAAAAGAGCCTGGATGTGGCACTCAGTGCCATGGGCTGGGAACCACGGGGGGAGTGGAGCAAGGGTTGGACTTGGTGATCTCTGAGGTCCCTTCCAACCCAGCCCATTCTAGGATTTTATGATCCCCTCCAAACAGAGGACTTCAGTAAGGTGTTGACAGATCTTGTGGCTTAATTAGAAGAGGGATCTGCAAAAAAGGGGGAGAGGACACTCCAGCAGTGAGAAGAACAGGATCAAGGTCCAAAAGAAACCCATGGCCCCTTTTTTTCTTCTCCTGCTGCACCTTGACTCCAACCGAGCTCAGCACTTACATGTGGAGGTTGATGACAAGGATGACGAGTGCCCGTGGGGTGATGAACACGTGGTGAGTCGTGTAGTACTCCAGCTGACCAGCAAAATCCCAGAAAAGAAACTTGAAGTCCTCGATCTGGAACTCACTGATCTCTATCCCAACCGTTCTCTCTTCCCTGGGCACCAGTTTGGTTTCCCCTTGCCTGAGGCTGTTGCAGATGCTGGATTTCCCTGCCAGAGAGGCCCCCAGGAACATGGTTTTTACCCTTTTATCCTCCTGCCCCAAGCCGTGTTGGAGCTCCTTGAAATAATTCTGGATCTGCTGGATGCCACCGGCACAGACCTCCCCGGGGGGCTCCCGGAGGGGGTTCCCCTTGGCCTTGAATATTTTCAGGGATTGCCCCTGGAAGAGCTCCTTGGGAAGCTGTCGGAGGGCATTATTCTGCACGTGGAGCTCCTGCAAGTGTGTCAGGTGCAGGACGGGCTGGGGGAAGGTCCTAAAGAGGTTGTTGGAGATGTTGAGGTACTGAAGGCTGCCCTGGCAAGCTGCCAGGTCCTTGGGGAGGGCACCCAGCCGGTTGTTGTTCAGACGCAGGTGTTTAAGCCTGGGGAGGTGGGAGAAAATCCCTTCTGGGATGACCCGGATTTGGTTCTGATTCAGCTGAAGCTTCTCTAAGCAGACAAGGCTCTGGATTTCACTGGGAAAGTCCACGATCTCGTTCTTGGACAAGATCAGCTTCTTCAGGTTGCCGAGTTTGGAAATGCCAGGGATGGTCCTGAGCTTGTTCCTGTCGAGGTCCAGGCTCTCCAGGGCAGGGTTGCTCAGCACTGCTGGGGGCAGCACCCGCAGCCTCTGCATGGAAAGATCCACTTCTCCCAAAGGATGCTTCTGCTCCTGACCTGGGTGTATGGGATAGGGAAGGAGGTTAAGAGACTTTCACCCTCTGGGCTGCAGACCATTTCTTCCCTGAACTCCGCATGGCTTTGGGATCATTTCAGACAGCAAGGAAAAAGGGACGGGTGACCACAGCTGCTACTTGAGCAGCTCCTGTGTCCTCTCAGAGGAGGAACTGAAGCTGAGGCACAAGGAGCTTGGCTCAGCCTGAAGCCACAGGAAGAAGCAGTGCCCAGCAGACACTGATGTGCAGCACGAGCATCACACCAAGAGCTGTGCTCTCCTTAAAGCACCCCAGACAGCTCCAGCCACAGATGCATCTGCCCCAAACCCAGCAGGTTTCTAATCCCACCAGCAGGCTGGCAGGGCAGGGACAGCGTTGGGAGGAGACCTGCTCCCCAAAAAACTTGTCCAGGCCACCCTCAGCTTTCTACCATAGCCAGGGAGGGAGATGAGCTGGGGCCAGGAGCAGTGGTGTCAGACACTTCCTCTCTCACATCCTCACCCTGCTCCAGATGCATGCTGCACTTCCTCACTGAGCTGCTCCTAGCCCCGGGAGACAGGAGGAAAAATGCAGAGAAAAAGAGGGTCCCCTGCAGGACAGGGAGCACAAGAACATCCCCAAAAGGAAGGAATTCAGAGCAAAGAAGTTTGCAGGCAAGAAGCATGCCAGGGGGATTCGGATCACACGATACTAAAAGAAAAAAAAAAAAAAAACCAAACCAAACCACACAGATTTGCTCTCCTCTCCCTCGTTTCACTTCCTCACCAGATGATGCCAAGCACAGCATCCCTTGTGCAAGGCACCCAGCTCAGGACCAGCTCTATCAGTTCTCAGCATCACCACCTGAACCCAGGACACGCGACAAGCCCAGCAGTAGCACAAGCCTTTACCCTCTCCCTAGAGCCAAAGGCTTCCCACCAACACAGCCAGAGCAGGAAAGAATCAGGGCAGCTACTCACAAGCTCTGGGATGGGACATTGCCCTGAAGCCTGGCACCAGCTGGATCCTCACAGGCTCAGCCTTCCTCTTTCATTTCCTCTTTTGGTTTTGCTCCCCGCCTCCCTGGACTCTGCCCAGGAACTCCACGCCCCCATTCTCCATCCATCATCCATCCATCCATCCACCCATCCACCCATCATCCATCCATCCATCCATCCATCCATCCATCCATCCATCCATCCATCCCTCCATCCCTCCATCCATCCCTCCATCCCTCCATCCCTCCATCCATCCCTCCATCCATCCCTCCATCCATCCATCCATCCCTCCATCCATCCCTCCATCCCTCCATCCATCCCTCCATCCCTCCATCCATCCCTCCATCCATCCCTCCATCCCTCCATCCATCCCTCCATCCATCCATCCATCCCTCCCTCCATCCCTCCATCCATCATCCATCCATCCCTCCATCCATCCATCCCTCCATCCATCCATCCATCCCTCCCTCCATCCCTCCATCCATCATCCATCCATCCCTCCATCCATCCATCCCTCCATCCATCCATCCCTCCATCCATCCATCCATCCATCCATCCATCCATCCATCCATCCATCCCTCCCTTCCTCCCTCACTCCTCCCACCGTCCCTCCCTCCCTCCCTCCCTCCCTCCCTCCTTCCCTCCCTCCATCATCCATCCATCTATCTATCCATCCATCCATCCATCCATCCATCCATTCATCCCTCCCTCCCTCCATTCATCCATCATCCCTCCCTCCCTCCCTCCATCCATCCCTCCCTCCCTCCCTCACTCCCTCCTTCCCTCCCTCCATCATCCATCCCTCCATCCATTCATCCCTTCCTCCCTCCCTCCTTCCCTCCCTCCCTCATTCTCTCCCTCCCTCCCTCTATCCCTCTACCCATCCCTCCCTCCCTCCATGGATGGTGGCAGAGAAGCTCTTGAGGCCAAACCTTCCTGCAGCATTCCTGCCTTCACTGAAGGAGCTTTTGGTGTCAGTGCTGGCACAGAGGAGGGAAAGGACACAGACTGGAGGCTACTGCACACTGAATAAATAAGATTTCTTCCCTTAAACAGGTGGCAGTATCTAATCCATGAGGGTCAACCAGAAATTAAAAACCAACCAAACAAAAAAAGGCTGCAGACAGCACAGAGTGTACCAGTAAAACTGGTTTCTGTAACGTGACAGAAGACACGTTCAGGCAAAAATCTTACAATAAAAAGAGGGAACTGCAGGCTGGGCCATTCACCTCTGGGACCAGCAAGATCATGGAGCAGATCCTCCTGGAAATTCTGCTAAGGCACGTGGAAAATAAGGAGGTGATTGGTGACAGCCAACATAAGGACAAAGTGTGGCTGACAAGTTGGGTGGCTTTCTACGATGGGGTCACACCACTGGTGAATCTACCCAAACTTGTGCAAAGCTTTTGACACCATCCTGCATGAGACCCTTGTCTGTCCTTTGGAGAGAGTTGGAGCTGGCAGATGGAGCAGTTGGTGGGTAAGGAACTGTCTGGCTGGTGGCACTCACCAGCAAAATGTCCACGTGGGAATCAGTGCTGAGTGGTGCTCCCAGGGGTCAGCACTGGGGCTGCTGCTGTTTGACACCTTTGCTGGTGACGTGGAGAGTGGGACTGAGCACCCTCAGCAGGATTGCTGCCCCCAAGCTGTGTGGTGTGGCTGACACCTTCCTGGAGGGAAGGGAGGGGACCCTGGCAGGCTGGAGAGCTGAGCCCATGCAAACTGTGTGAAGCTGAGGGCATCCACAGGCAAGGTCCTGCTCGTGGGAATGAGCAACCCCAAACACCAAGAGAGGTTGAGGAGAGAATTCATTGAGAATGGCCCTGAGGAAGGGGACTTGGGGTTTTGGTTGAAAAAGATCAACATGATCCAGCAGTCTGTGCTTTCAGGCCAGAAATCCAACACTGTCCTTGGATGCATCAAAGGATGTGACCAGCAGGTTGAGGGAGGTGATTCCCCCCCTCTACTGAGACCCCACCTGGAGTGCTGTGTCCACTTCTGGGGCCTCCAGAAGGACCTGGAGCTGCTGGACCAAGTCCAGCTGAAGGCCACAAAGCTGAGCAGAGGGCTGGAGCATCCCTCCTGTGGAGCTGGGCTTGTTCACCCTGGAGAAGAGAAGGCTCTGGGGAGACCTTACAGGGACCTTCCAGAACCTGAAGGGCACCTGCAGGAAAGCTGGGGATGGAGTTTTTACAAGGGCTTGTAGTGATGGGATGAGGGGGAAAGGTTTTGAGCTGAAAGAAGGTACAAGTAAATCAGCTATTAGGAAGATACTCTCTACTGTGAGGGTGCTGAGCCCCTGTCCCAGGCTGCCCAGGGAAGCTGTGGCTGCCCCATCCCTGGCAGTGTCTCAGCCCAGGTTGGATGGGGCTTGGAGCACCTTGGGCTGTGGGAGGGGTCCCTGACCATGCAGAGGGGTTTAAGGATGAGCTTTAAGGTCCCTTCCAACCCACTCTATGATTCTATGAAATTAAGTCACTGAAAAATGAAGAATGACAGCAAGGGAATTAGAAGTCTTGCTATTTGTGAGTTTTCCTGCACACACCAGGAAAGAAAAAAAGATCTAAGAGCTGCAATTATTTGCTTTATAGAACATCCCAGAAAGCCCAAGCACTTTCTCTTTGAAGACAAGCAGCAAAACTCTCCTGGAACAGGGCAGTTTTCAAGTGCATTTAAGAGGTCAGGAAAGCCCTAACACAAAAGGTGCTGCTGCCATCTGGTCCCACAGGCCACAGACATCCAGTCCCTGCTGAAGGGAAAGTCAGTTTCTAAGTTGCAATTTGCTGTTTTTTTCTTCAGCTTCCTTGTTAAATGTCTTCCCCTTATCACAGTTTGAGGGGGAATGATGCTTTTTGTCAGGCTGGAGGGTGCTGAATGTATCTGTAAGCCAGGACAGATGATTCAGGGGGGTGGCAGACAAGGGAGTGCTTTTAAAGAAAGGAAAATGAAGTCACAGTGTGTGCCAGGCCCCTTTGCTTCTTGATAGGAAAACCAGGCTTCCTCCAGAGGAGGAACAATTACCTATCCAACTCCAGTCCTCTTCTAGAAATAGTTTTCCTTACAGAAGAGCCAAGCACTCAGGTTTATCCAGAACAGCTGGGGAAAGAGGCAGCTGTACACCAAACAAATGACACCTGCTATGGGACAAAAACCAGTCAAAATAATTTTATAAATTCTGTCACATATCTGCTCTGTACATCAGTTCAACCTTATCCCTCCAGCTTGTTACTGAAAATTCACAATGCTTGCTGCTTGTTTTGTTTTTTCCCCTCAAAGGCAGACACAAAACCAGCCATCAGTGCATTATTTACAGAAGTGCAACAGTCCCCCACTCTGAAATTCAACTCTTCACTAACAAGGTAGTTCCAACAGAATGTAAATAACAGCAGGGCTTGGGTAGTGCTTCTGAAGTTTATAAAGGTTAGCTCATTTCTGCAATCCCCAGATGCCAGAGCAAGTAAAGCTTTGCTCACCATCAAAAGGGCTAAAAAGACAACATTTCAAGTATTAAATCAGAAGTTTCTAAAGACAATCCTTATTTTGATAAATAAACACAACAGAAACAGGATACAGCTTTCAAGATACTGTATAGGAAAAATGGGCTCCAGTTTCAAATTTTTAGCAAGACAGGTGCACAGGCCAAAAGTGTAATCAAAGTAACCCTGAAAACAAGCAATCCAGGAGTCCCAAACATTGAATCTCTTCTGTGTTTCCTCTTGAATTACTCTGCTGGTCTGAGGCATTTCACTGTTATTTAGTTCTGTAGGTAATTAAAAAAGAAACAAACCCTAAATTCATTCCCATATGGAAACAATTCAAAAGAAGGTTCCACAGATAAGTCCTATTATAACCTTGCTTCTCCCAGGGTATTTTCAATGAGATGCAACTGCAGATCCACTGTTCCCTCTGGCACAGTGTTTGCAGCCAGGAGAAGTTTTAGGCCAAGTCATGCTTGCTGTGGTTTGCCTTCAGTTTTCTGCTTCACGTGGCTCTGCACCATCAGGTTTCTTATGTTTCCTCATATGTTTGTATTTTTCCACATATGCCTTCACCAGGTTAGCTACTTTCATAGGGTTGATCTCTCCACTTTTGCTGTGGCATATCTACAAGGGATTAGAAAAGGCATTTTGTCAATTAACAGTAATTACAGCAGTGCAGGCAGGCAACAGGCAAAGGATAGACAAGTCCTCAGCTTCCCAGGGGGCTGATTCCTGCAGAGGTCCTGGAGTCTCAACAAGGAGAAGAGAAATACTTTATGTTAAGCATTCCAGAAATGGCCCAGGGCTTACCTGTTGAGTGCCAGCCAAATTAAGAAGCCTCACTGAAAGATAAATTATTAATTTTTACAGCAGGCTTTTCCTTCCAGCCAGTTTTGGCCAATAAATGGTAACCCAGGAAGCTTTTATTTCCCATTTTCCTGCTGATTTTGAGGAAGCAATGCTGAGATTAAAAGAACCTGGCAGCTTTAAAGGGTCCATTTTGAGATACAGGAAAAAGAGAATGGACCCTGTGAAGAACTTTATCAGAGTTCAGACAAGATTCCACAGGGACTTCAGCTCTTGGTGTCCCTTGGCTCTCCTCAGACACACAGTTAAGGTTCACATGGGTCACGTAGAAGATGTGAAATTGCAGCCATTATCTCAGGAATTTTGATTTATGATGGAATTTCTCAGTGGCAGCAGGAAAGCAGAGCAGGGAAAGATACAGTTCTCTGCAGGGTATCATTTAACTGCCCTGACCACAAGAGCATTACTTACTCTGACAAGACAACATTTCCATGCTCATCAGGTCTTTTTTTTCTGCCACAATCTGCTTAGCACTAAAATCTGAGACAAAAGTCAACATCAGCAAAACTGCAAGGCCCTCTTCCAAAGTTCAGGGACACCACAGGTGCTCACAGAGTTATTTTCTCACTTTATCAGAAACAGCTTGATGATTCTGGCCAAAGTTCTTAATGAGAGAGATGTGACCATTCTCACCCAAGGCACACACACCACAGAACACCTGGGCTCAGGCAGCTGAAGCTCAGCAATGTCCCAGACCACTGGAAAAACAATCTTCTGAAGGGAACAGTCTGACAGCTCTCATCAATGGCACTGCTCAGTCCTGCTTAAAGCTCACCACAAGACTGCACAGCCTGAGCCAGAGTCCAAGGATTTGCTGTTCAGTGACAGACTGGAATACTGATGAAGTGCAACTCAAATTACTGCAACTTACTTGACAGTCTGCACAGATCTTCCTCTTCATTTCACTCCCAGCTTACCTTTTGCACTGCTTTTCGAAGAATGTTCTTGTACTCCTCCTTTGTAATCTCCCTCTTCTGGTAAAAGGGTTTAATAGCAAGTTTCACTTCTTCCACAGCCCGTTCCTGCATGTGAAGCTTTTTCATGTACTGCACAGCAAAGAGAAGTTCATTACTTTGTGCTGTCTTAGGGATGGTTTCTGAATCTGCTTTTTCTTAGAAATGCTCTAACAGTGAAAACAATTTCATTAACCCAAGTAAAAGCTAACCCCAAAGTGATTTCCTTTTCTGTAAATTGCAGTCTTGAAACAAATAACAGTTCAAGCCACCAGGAACCCTTTTTCTATGTAACATGTATTCCATGTCTTAGAGGATGTGTTTGAAGTGACTACAATACCCACTTATCAGTCTGGTTTCATCCTTCCCCCCTATTTGTTCTAAAATAAACATACATCCATCAAAACTCAGATTCTAGAAACAGCCACTTATAGCTGTGAATATAGAGCCTCCCAAACTTGGACTTGCCAACAATTTCAGGTTTACAGATGACATCAGAATATATTGTGTCAAAGTAAGTTCATAAAAACATAAATGGAGGTTCAGCTGGAAAACTGTTTTTACTTTTTTGTTTTGTGCTAAAAAGTAAAATACTTGCCTAAGAAGTTTCTGTTCCTAAACTGCACTATGCATAGAGCAGATGGTCTGTGCAGCAAAACCAAAACTCAGCAGCAAGGCACTAGCACTGAAAAATCTCCACCTATCTCTGCATTTTCAGTGCTGATAAGCAGCAAGAAACAATCCTGCCTCTCTGTAAAACTGTTATGAGAATTGACATTAATATTAATTAGAAAGGAGAACACCAGGTGTCTAAATAAATTCAGACATTCTGACTTCTGGGAAAGCCCTTTCCAAACATTCATGCAAGAAAGTTTCAGAGCTTTAAGAACTTATTTTAGATGCTTTAAACCCTCTCTGTCTTAATGCAATAAGCAGTAGAAAGTGGAATCATCAAACGGAGTGAAACCTAAAAGAATTCACAGAAAGAACTGCCTGCCACTCCTGGGTTAGTACATCAAAACCAAGTGACACAAGGGGCTGGGAAAACACAGTACAGAGAAAGACAAAAAAGCCTCAAACTTTGAAAAGTTCAGCTCACTAATGCTCTGCAGTTGCTACAGGACAGCATTCACTCACTTCTTCGTTTTTCATTTTATCCACTGGAGGATTGGGTGCTTTGATCTTTTCTTCTGCATTTCCAATGGAAGCAGCCTGGATTCCTGGTTCAGATGCAGTAGCCAAGCTGCCTGGTTCTGGAGTCAGGCTCTGTCCTGCCACGCAGCCCAGTGCTGGAAGACTGCCCTGCATGATGAACTGCACTGTGGGCTGGCTGACAGGGGCATAGGGGGGGAGGCTTGAGGGCAGAGGTGCTGTCAGAGGTAAATTTTGACAGGTCACCTATGAAAAAGATACAATTTTGTAAAGACTTGTACTCACAAGAGAAAGCATCAAAGCAGAATCTGCCAAGCATCTTCTATCCACTCAGACAGGCAAGTAATTAGTAGTTTAAATCAGTTGAAATCCCAGCCCTCAAACTAAGTCTCTCTGTGCACCCCAAATCAGCAACAGCCCCACTCACTCATCTCTTAACTGGTGCCACTACAGACTGGTGACACACACCAGTGCCACCAGGCCAGATTTTACAGCCTGAATCGAGAAGCTCCCAGCTCCTCTAACAGCACCCTCTTTCTGCAAGTTACTGCTGAAAACAGAAGCTGAATGTATAGAGAGGATTCAGAGATGTGCTCCTTCAAGTGAAAGGAACCCTGAGAGATTGAATGGTGAGAGGATTGCTGATGGGCATGGGCCATGGGAAACGAGGAAGGCAAACTCTGCCATGAGAGGAGGGTGTTGCACGAGGCACAGATGAGGTGGGATGCCTTCCATGACACTTGGGTGCCAGAACACAAACCAACCTGAGAGGAATCTAGCTCAGGAAACAAAGGCTCAGGAATCATATAATTGGTTGGAGGAGGCTCATTTAACTGCACCTGATTTAATGTTTGGTTCAAGTCCTCTGCTTTCCAGGCCCCTTCTTTTGCTCGCTGAAGTTTGTAAAATGGCATCCCTAGGTTCCCCAAGAAAAGGAAAAGGAAATATTTAAGAACAAAATAAACCTAATGGGTCAAGGGTTCAAAGCCAGTTACATTTTAAAAAAATAAAAGGATGCAAGAACAAAGCTAGCTATAAGATGATCTTGTTTAGCAATGACCAACATTTTAAACCTTCTGATAACAGAGGATTTGCAGCCTTGAGCAATTGCTTTTTACTGGGTTTCCAAGACAGTAACCAACAAATTGCTATTTCTAGCAGCTTTGGCTTAGCAGAGCTCACAGGAGCAAGCTACAGATATTTCTCACAGTTCCAAGAAATATTTATAAATCCTGAAAGCAAAACAACCATTCTAGTTAACTGAAGAAAGGGTGGAACTCAGGCTGCCAGTTCAGAGATGGAGGCTGCAATGAATGCTTCATGGCCAAACAAGCTGCTGCTGGCTAGCTGAGCTCTGCTGACAGCACGTGCTCTGATTCATTAACACTAATTTCAACAAATTAATTCCAACAAATGCAACGTGCCAGCTCTCAGGATTGGAAACCACAAGATCAGATGACAGAGCTGTTACACTACAACCAGGTTTTAGCCATCGAAACCTGAGCCTTACACACCCTGTTTGTTTTCCAAAGAGACTTACTTGGAGCTTTTCCAGCAGCCAACGTGCCACTTTCCTCCTCTTGAAGATTCCAGGTAACTCTTTTCACTGGTGCTTTTGATTTCAGTGCAGAACCCTGAGGTACCACTTCCAGTTCAGGCTTACTGAAACTACTGGTTTTCTCACTGGACACAAGGCACTCATCTTTAACCTCCTTCACACAATCTGGAATTTTGCTTTTGGACAAGCTTTGACTTGGTGCAGTCTCTGTTGGAATGTGCACAATAACTTCCTTCTTTGGGGGAGGCTCCATCAGAGAGGGACACAATGCAGTATTTTCTATTTTAACTGTAATCTCAAGGTTTGTATTGCTACAGCTCCCAGGCACTGCTGGATCACTGCTACTCATTAATTCTGTTTCAGCAAAAGAATCCACATTGCCAGCTGGAACACCAATGTTTGTGATCTCTGGCACAGGGAATGCAGTTTCACTGCTCACTTTCTCACAGGTGGGACCAACTATTACAGGTTCTTGGGCCTCCTGATACTGAGCTCGGGCCTCAGTCTGCATTTCCTCAAGTTTGACATTTGGCTGGATGGTTATGGAAAGCTCTTCTAGCACTAGCTCCTCCTTTGGCTCTTGTTTGAAGGAGTGGGGTTGCTCCAGAAACGTGGACACGTTTTCAACTGGAGGCTTTTGATCCTTTTTTGGTGGAGGGGGAAGTGAGGTCTCCCTTGATCTGTGTTTTCTTTCTTTGGAACCTGATCTTGATCGTGGCCTTTTCACCTTTGATTTGCTGCTTTTGTGCTCCCGAGATCGAGACGCAGACCGAGATCGAGACCTCCACTTCCTCCTCTCCCTAGACCTGGATCTTAACTTCTTTCTGTCTCTTGACCTCAAGCTACTGTCTTTATCATACCTCTCGTGGCTTTTGCCTCTCCTGTGTTTCTGTCTTTTAGTCCTCTCACTGCTGTTGGATCGGGAATGTTCCCTTCGTCGTGATCGTGATCGAGACCGTCTTTTCTTTTTCCTGCTTTCATAAAACTCAGAAGTACTCCCAGGACTAACTGAATGTGACCTGGATTTCCTTCTCTCCCTAGAACAAGAAGCTTTTGCCTTTTTATCCTTGGTTTTCTCCTTAGCTTTCTTTTTTTTAGATCGTTCATGACTGCTAGAACGCTCAGTAGAAGACCTCCTGCTCTTGGGTTTCACTGTGTGTGTTTTGCTTTGTTCTTCTCCACCTGACCAAGAGGCAGATCTGGAGCTTCGGTCCCTTGAGTGTGCTCTATCCCTAGACCCTGATGGGGATCTCTTTGCTTTATCCCTAGACCCTGATGGGGATCTCTTATGCTCCTTCCCAAGTGCTTTTTTCCTTTTCATCTTCTTCTTGCCTCGGGAGCTGGAGTCCGAACGGGATCTGGAACGCGATCGCTTCTCTGTTTGTTCTTCCTTTTGGACTTTCTGCTGCTTATCATTCTTTGCAGGACTATCTGGTTCTAGTTTTACATTAATGTTGGGTCTAATAAATTCTTCAGCATTTAAGAACACATTAGTGCCCTCTCTGCCTTCCTCCTTTAAACACTCTTCCTTACAGATTTGCTTAACAGCCGATGAAGCGCAAGGACTGCTTCGAAACTCCTCCTCATCCATGTTGTCCTGTTGCTCCGTGTCAGAGATCTGTTCCACAATCCTGCTTTCTCCAGCCACATTACCACGAGGCTCTGTGCTACTCGATGGCACGCCAGAGTCAGCCCCAGGCCCAAATGTATTTTCTACCACATAAGGGGTGAAACGACGGACAGTCTGAAATGTTTGAACTTTTGGATTTTCAATCGAAATAGTCCTGGTTATGTTAGTTAGTGGGATCCCTGAGCCAAGCCTCTCAGGACTGCTGCTTGCTGAACTCGAATCTGATCCTGTTGGCTCAAAGGGATCATATATTTCACTTTTGACCTGCTTTTTCTTAACTGAGAAAAGAGGTGAAGGACTCTCTTTCTGCTGCGCCTTATCATCCACAGGGCGGAAGGTGTTACAAAACCCTGGGTTAGACAGTCTGCTGGGAAGCCCTGCATTGCCAGGAATATTGATTTTAAAACTCTCAAAAGAGCTTGGGCCTTTGCTGATTGAAGTGCCCAGAAGTGATGAACTGCTATACATGCCTGTACTGGTAGGAAAAGATGCCCCACTTGTCTGCCTTTGTTGCTGAGATTCCTTGGCACTTGGCTTCTGACTTTCCCCCTTGCTGCCCTTCCCTGGCTGATGAGAGCTCTCCTTGCCAGTCAGCTGGGTTATACAGGAGCTGGGGATGTCACAGCTTTGGCTTCCTGTGGATTCTGCCTCCACCTGCTTGCTACTGGTTTCCTTTTTAATCTTTGGTATCCTAGGAAGTTCAAAGATGTCAATTCTCTTGGGGGGTGGTTTTAATGGCTGCCTCACTGTTACAGCTTTTGAGTCAGAATTCACATTACAGCTCAGGGGCTTTGAAGATGAGGCAGTGGGTGCAAATTTTTTAGCATTTCCATTAAATCTGGCCATCTCACCTAACTTGGAGCCATGCCTGCTCAGAGTACCTATATTCTGAGTCTGAACAGACCTGGGTGTCATTGAGTATTCTGACTTTACTGTTGCCTTTTCCGATTTCGTCTGCGCAGGGTTTGCTGCAGGTTCAATCCTGTTCAGTGAGGCTGAAGGCAATGAAAACAAACTTGAGGAGGAGGAGGAGGAGGGTCTAGTGGGAGTACTCAGCCCCGAGGAAACTGAAGGTCCAGCAATGGAGCTGCCTGCTGTGGTCCCTGAGTGCAGTGTACTCAGTGGGATGTTGTGTCCTGAACCATCCTCCACTCTCAGGTCACTCGCTGACTTTCTCTGAAGTGGAGCTATGACAAGGAAAGAATTAAATTAAGCTTTTCAGTACCTATCTGGACATTTTCTCACATTAAAAGAAGTACTGAGGTAGTTATTTTAAGTTCCACTGGTTTGCAGACATACCACACAGCAACAAGGCAATCCAATCATTCTTTTGGTCAGATGATCAAAGGTTTATTGCCAGACAACTGCATCTTTGAGGTAAACACTAATATTTAGAAAATAGACATCACCAGATTTGTGTTTATTATCCTGTGGTCCCTGATGGATAAAAAATACTATAGCAGAGAATGTTATAGGTACTTACATTAACAATAAAGCTCTTGAGTTTCAATTTGAAGAGATTATTTCCCAATAATGCCATGCCAAGGGAAGACACAGCTAAAGATGCTAACACTTATTCCAGAGCTCTACCTTTGCAAAGAAACTTCCTGCCAAGGTCCTCATCACTGCTCTGCATGCAGAAGTGCAGCTCACAGGCATGGCAGCAGTGCATGCCAAATGCTAGAACCACTGGTACTAAGAGACCTCTGCTCTGTCCAGTCCTCCATTTTTTTTTTATAAGAAAACAAACTTACAGTGCAGTACTTTTGAAAGAAGAAAACTACCTATTGAACCAAAATTTTCCAGTAACATCTCAGGTCTGCAATTGAAACAGACAACACCATTTCAGTGCACAGAGAAGAATCTTACCAGACAGATTACTGCTAACAGCTACTGAATCTATCCTATATATTCAAATGCTCAGTAGGAGTATCCCTGTATTTGAAGCCATGCAGCCTGTAGGACCATGGGTGAATCAAAGAGGCCAATCAAACATGAAGTGCCAAACCCTTACCTGCCTTCTTTGCTGTCAGTGAACCATCTCTGTTGATCACCACATCTGAACTGCTCATCATGAGGAAGCTCTGTCCAGACAGGATACTCCCCAGCAGATCAGGCACAGGGGCAGCTTCTGCTTCTTGGTCAGGACTCAAGGCAGGTACACTGCTTCTGCATGTTCAGAGGGGTTATATTTCCTTTACTCTTACAGCACTTGCTCTACACACACACACACACACACACATTGCATTAAAAAGAAACCAAAATCAAGGGCATAAACAGAGGTCAGCCAGAGAAGTTCATTTGTATTCTTGGCTTCCCCAGAGTTACTCAGCCCCCATCTCCCTCTGATCAACCAAAGGTAAAGCTTTTAGAGACTTCCCTGTGGAATAGGGAAGTTTTAGGGCTAGGAAAGCATGTAATAATATCAGAGACCACTTTCAATCTTATTTAAGAGTGGTCCTCACTGTGCTGGGTACCAAGATTAATCTTCTAGTGCAACTAAGATGCCCATCTTAAGTGTAATCCACTGTTCAGCACTTCAGACACATCCCAGCTGCCTCTCCCCCCCCTCACCAAATCACAAATGTATTCCTCAGGCCCATCCTGCTATCTAAAAAAATCTGCTGCAGCTGGAACCAGAGTTCAGCACCAGTCAGAATGCACACAGGTGCCTCTGGGTATGAGAGCCAGGAGTGTGGCAGAGGAGGAATGAAAATGGCTTAAATATGAAACCTCTAGTCTTGAAATACAGACTGAAAAAGTTTGTGTGTTTTTGCTGTTGCGGTGTGACTTTTGTTTACTTGTTTTCCTTTGCTTTTGTGTTGCTGGGATTTTTGGAGGTGTGTTTTGTTTGGGTTTTTAAGCTTAAAAAAAATGACCCATAGGCTCAGCTCTTTGAGGGAGCAACATTTCATTTTTGCAGCACAAGAAAGCAAGCTTTCCAAACATAATGTGTGTCAAAAACCTGTGCAACATACAACAGAAAGACAAAAAAAAAAAATTGGCTGCCCGGGTCAGAGGAGGAAACTCACTGTAGTCCAGACAAATCAAGCCTTTAGGAAAGGTCAGTTTCAGCTGAACAGTTCTACATTCTAAAAAATGCGCTACTCAAATAACTCAGAGGATGTGAAAAGCTTCTTGAAAGGCTTCCTTCAGGACTGAGATGGGAAAGGTAGAGAAATATTTCAAGTTATTGTAGAAATATCCTGTCTTACTCCTGAGAAACCAACCTTCACTGTAAGTCAGGTGCATCAGAGGAGGGCATGGGAACCTCTCACACCTTTAATTTAAGGTGAGTCCTCCTATTCTTCAGCTCCCTCAGCCTTGTGGTTTTCTGTGGCTCTGTTGGTAGCTGTCTCAGGAATTTTCCCTATCCCTTTTCTACTTATTATGCTCCTGCTCTCTGTGTCCTATCCCCTTGCACTGCATCCTACACCTCAGTCCTGGAAATTCACTGTGGCTGCCAGTGGGAAGCACCCAGCACCACTCCCTGGGCCAGGCAGACACAGGGGCACAAAATTTGCATGCACACATCCACCTGACAGACAGCAAAACAACTGCTAAATTGCAGAATCAAAGAAAGAGCTTTCTCTCCACTTTCTGAGCTCCAACAAATGGCCAAAGAACTCTGAGCTGGGGATATTCCTCTTCTCTTCCTCTGGATGTGCAACTAGATTCCCTGGCCCTCTCAAATAAGAGGTTTTAAAAGGTTAATGAGACTGGGATTTAAAACATACTCTTAAGTATGTTTTAAAATCAAACCAAAAAGCAGCAAGAGCCAGATTAAGGTGGAAATACCAATCTGAAATTTCAGTGCAACAGAAGAAGAGTAAGTGTGTGCCTGTCAACATAAAAAAAGAATTATTTCATACAGTGCTGTGGTTATTTATCTACACACATGCAGGCATCTGCACACACACACTCCTTCAAAACACTCAGGGTCAGAAAAGCCTTGAAGCAGGGTTACCACCCCGTTTCCTCTTTTGTTAGTGTAATAAGAAAATTAAGAAAAATTTAAAAAGTAACTTGATGGCTTTTTACCTGGGGAGCCCCAGAGAAACAGGTCTGGCTACAGGGCGGTGAGACCTCAGTGCTGACTGGGAGAGAATTCTCCTTTTGGTGCTCACTGGTGAGTCTGGATTTGCTGGAATCTCTTCATTGCTGTGAGTAAAACACACACACAGATGAACCCTGAAAGTGTATCAATGTTCTTCATGTCATGTAGATGAAGTAGATAATACTACTACAACAGATAGGGTCAGAGCACAGAATTTGTTTAATTATGATACATTAAAAACAATATCTGTGCCATGTGCATTTGCTGTGGCTATGTAAATAGAACAGGGGAATTCAACCAGGAAGATTCAAATGTAATTTTTTATTTTTAAAATGGGTAATTCCTTTCTATGAAACAAACAATCAAAAAGACTTATTCTGTGGAAAATTAAATTTCACCAACAATTATTTCAGATGCTCCCTCTCCAAAATCCAAAACTTAAAAGTGACACAAACCATGGCACTGTAAGATTACTCCTTCATATAAAGTGTCTGGAAAAGTGAAGATGGGAAAAGAAGAAATATGGAAGACTCCCCAGGTCCACCTAATTCTATGTGAAATCACTATTTATTGCATATCAAATAAGTAAGCTGTCTTCACTTAAAATAACCCAACAGAAAATGAGTGCTTAGGATCCCACTCCTTCAGATTCTAACCTCTGAATAACCCCACAGATCTTATTAAAAGTTTTCACAAACCTCTTTTAATGCCAACAAACCTCTTAAAAGAAGGCTGATTCTTTAGGAGCTCAGCAACTCAGTCAAGAAGTAAAGAAAGACCAGGCCAGGATGCTGTTAGGAGCTGTGCATCCAAAGCTGTCTTCAGACACGGACAAACCACCTGACACTTGTGAAACGATCAGATCATAATCCAGAGATCTCTTACCTTTCATAAGGATCCAACTCATATGGATCTCCAAACACAGAGAGAGAAGCTGCACCAATATCTGCTCTCATCAGCCCAAGAGAGGGCTCTGTTGGTTTGTAGATGGAAGGGATGGATGCCCCACGCAGGGGTTTGCTGAGCCCCAGAGCTCTGGCAATGCGGGACCGAGTGCTCACGTCAGTTTTCACCTGCACAGACACAGAGCTTGGGTTATGTGTATGGCAGGTGTCCTGCTTTGGGCCAGGATAAAGGGGATTCTCTGTCTTGTCCTTTTGCTCTCAGCTCAGTCTCTTGTAAGCAGCTGCACTGCTGAAATTCACAGCAAGTTTCTCAGACAGTGTCTGCTTCTAGGACTGATCCCACTCCATGGTTATAGTTCCAGCCAGAGCCTGGTGTGCAGAGCCAAGGACACTGCTCAGCTCTGAGGAACATTTTACCCTCCAGGAGGAATAAAGAGGTCCCACCTGCAGCCTCCTTTGGGGAGGAAGGGACAAGAGAGATGCCAGAACTGACCAAACAGAGGATTCCATCCCATACACCTCATCCTCAGGAGAAATTGCAGGGATCACCAGGGTCAAGCCAGCTTCCAGCTTCCTGCCCTTCCTGCCTTTCCTGCTTCCCTTTCTTCACCCCTTCCCTGGTTGCTTCAGCATCCTGGGAGGATTCCATCCCTTCCTCTGCCTCTGCTCCTGATCCATCCCAGCCTGAATCTCTGTGTTCCTGCCTCCAGCTCCCAACTGCTCCTGACCCCAGGATTCCAGCCTGGACTGTCCCAGGGCTGCCCTGCAGCCTCAGTGGGGATGGGAGAGTTATTGGGGGAGAGGGGGAGGAACCTGGCATCAATTTTCCTGTAGATTTGGATAGATTTAGTCATTTTTCCTATTTCTCATTCCTGTTTCATTAAAGCTGTGTAGTTCAGTTTCCAACCCATCAGTCTCTCTTTTCTTTATAAGGGCAGAGAGAGAGATTAATAGAGAGAGAGCAGCTGTTATTGGGTTTAATTGCCAGGGCAGTGTTAAACCCTGACAGTCAGGGCAGGTATCAACCTGGAGCTAAAGCCCCAAATCCTCCATGTATGCTGTGGATGCTCATCAGAATACTACTTGTCTGTATTTGTTATTAAATTACAAACTACTTCACACAGAGCCTGAAGTGCCAAATAAATTAAGTTTCTAATAATCTTTAATAATGTCATTCTGTATTGTCAGCTCCTTATTAATGGCTGGAGTGACAGTTTTGGCTGTAAGATGTGAACTCTAGTTAAGATAGCTGAGGACAAAGAGTCAAGCTGGTGCAGGGTATCCAGTTTAGTTCACATGAGAATACTATCTACAACTGAAGCAGATTTTCAGAGCCCTTATGGGTGATTAACTGGGTTTGCAATGAGACAGACACACACACATCCATAGCCTATTAAAAATACCAGGTGGTGGCAATTTTAAATGAGCTTGCATATCAAATAAACACTCCAGCTGAATGACAAGACACAACATGAAGGCTGCAGGACATGCTTACAGTTTTACAAAATGTGCCTGCAGTTCAGACAAAGGATTTGTAAGCAAACCCATCAGGCCTGCCTGGAAGCTGCCATTTGTTTCCATCTTTCTGGAGGACACTGGACACATCCTGCACATGCTTCCACCAGAAACAAGTTATGATATCATTATAAGACTATTTTTTTCCATTTAATCCTATGATACAGTGCTTTTACAGATGGCTGAAAAATGGCAGATGATGACAAGATCAGAAACTCACATGTGATCTTACTCTCATCTTCTTCCCCCTCCTCTTCTTTATCAGACGCTTGTGTCTCTTCAGCTGTGTCCCTGAACTCCTCTTCCCAGCAGATGATTTTGTCCTTTTTTTGCCTCCTACTTTCTTCCTTCTGCCTGATGGGACAAAAGGTAACCAGGTAGGTATCTGCCTGAGTGCTGCCACTGCATTTTTCCCTGTGTTCCCCTTTTCATTCCCCCTACGTGCACAAAGCAGCTCCAAGAGCCCTTCAGTGTGCTGCAACAATATAAAACAGCACAGAAAAAAAAGTGCAGTCATTAGGATTTATTGAAAAGCAACCTTTAAGACCCTTCTGGGCAGAGGTAGTATGGAGAAATAAAAAAATGTGGTATATTACTGCAGTAATGCAGTGCACAGGTGTGGCAGCATACAGCTGACCTCGAGTGTTCTGTATGATTCAGGTTTGTCTTCCCCAAGGTTTTATCCTTGCAGATGGGAACCACAGAAGGTGTTTGATCTCCTTACCTGTTCTTCTTTTCTGCCTGGGAGGAGCCCGTGGTGTAAGAGGTCGCTGGTATATGGCTGTGTTCAGGCCTGCTACAACTGCCTCAATTGTTTCATCCAGAAGAGAGGACATGAGGGACCTTGGTACATGCTGGGCAAGGGGCAGCAAGACGTTAGTTATAAAAACATTTGATGGAAAAAGAATTTGATATCTGAATAAGAAGTCGTGTCACCAAGCTGCCTGTTAAGCAGTTATTAATTAACTTGCTCACCTATTAGCTGCAAGGAGAACATGACCATGTTCAGCCTCCCTCAATTCTGTATGTCATGGACTCTAAGTCAGAGCAATCCCCAAGACTGACATTTCCTCAGTAAAAACCTTCTCAAGAACTTTCCCAAATCCACCTCACTGAACTCTGGGCTCATCATGCAGCAAAGTGCAACGAGCAAAGACTGAAAAACCAACAGAGTTCAGGTACCACACCTTGAACTCCTCATTCTTTAGGTCAGATTTATCCAAGGCTGTGAAACACACCAAGAGGCAGCATTTCAAACACACATCTCAGGGACCTCACTGAAATAAGAGGTGCAGCCAAGTAAGGTGATATCCCACCCTGGAAGATATAATGAATATAGTGCTAAAGCACTATGGGTAGGCCTTAAAATCAAGAGAAGAAAACATTATAAAAACTTAACCCAAGCTAGATCTTTGTTCATGGCACCTATTTCAAACTGTACTTACAGCTGTAATTCAGAGCATTCAGGATCTGCCATAAATTTCTCCCCTTACTTCTCACTTACAGTTATTTTGATGAGAAATTTAACAAGAAAACTCTTGAGTTAATTAGCAGTAGACTGTTCCTCCCAAGCAGCAGGAGAGACCCAAGTTTGAAAGTTCTTAATTTGGCATATTAATTGTTACCTAAAGGATTGTAATTATTCCAGCTAACAGAAACATCCAGAAACATGCCAGCTGCAGTCATCAGATACTTGGAAAATTTTCTTGCATAGGTTTTCTGGTACCTGTTGATGTGGCTGCACTCACACTGCCACATCACTGATGACACTAACATCTGTGTGATTTCCCTTCAGTAAGAGGCTGACTTTCACAAGTAGAGACTATAAAAATACTAAATTTTTCTCTTCAGTTTGGCTGAAGGTGGCCAACAGATTCTACTGCTATGGGAGAGGATGTAGGAAGACAAGCAAGCAAATACAAAAAAGCAAAATACAAAAAAACCAAAATAAACATGCCTTGTCCCTGCAAAAAAGCATGACAAAAAAAACAGAGGTGGTGCACAAACTGTGCATTAACAGGGAATAAACCCACAATTTTTCTCACAGCTGAGGTGATAAAAATGCAGATTCTGCAGGAAGCCAGCAATAATTTCAAAACAGAGTCTTGGTCACGTGCTGTGCTCAGTTTGCACGTGTGTGAAACAACTCCACAGCTACAAACCACGTCAACACAGATAGCTGAGCTCCCTAGGGGAGCATTTAATCCAACTCTTCCCTGATGTTCTTCCAGAGATCCATGCCCACACTGTCCAATACCTGGATTTGCTGGGCAGTTGTTATCCTGTTCCTGTTCACTGTGGCCCTGACCCGTTCGCTCTGCCGCGTCCGGGCTATTGCTCGGGTTCGGACGTGCGGGCGCAGCCGACTGGTGGTAGGAGTAACATCAGCCACCAGGGCAGCAACCTCCTCCTCACTGACATGGTCTGTATCTGGAAAAAAACCATGCCCAGGTCACTTGTTTTTGTACAGATGAAAGCATTTCAAGGATTTCAGACAAAAAGACCCAAAACAAATCGGTGTTCGCTTTCTTAAACCACCGACGCAGATTTTCCCTCTTGGAAGGAAATGAGCACAGACAACACTTAAACAATTTTCTAGGCAATCTGAAGTCAGGATATTAATCAATTCTTTCCAATTTAATACAACACAGTTAGACTGAGGTGCTGGGGTTGCCTCAGAAAGGTTAAAGAACACTTAGAAGCTGCAGCTGCACAGCTCATACATGCAGACGAAATTCAGCTCCACAGCTTTTAAGTGCAGATAAAATTCTTAATAAATGAGATCTTCTTATCAGTAAAGAGTTCAAGCCAACTCTTTAGGTTCAAGAGAGAACACCTATCAAAACTATTAGTTAAAACAGACAAAACCAGGAGCTAAACATGTCTTCAAACCAGCACATGCCTCACATCACCCAAGTCCTGTGAGGAAGGGCTGAGGGAGCTGGGGGTGTTGAGGCTGGAGAAGAGGAGGCTCAGGGGAGACCTCATCACTCTCTCCAACTCCCTGAAAGGAGGTTGGAGCCAGGGGGGGGTTGGGCTCTGCTCCCAGGCAACTCTCAGCAAGACAAGAGGGCACAAGAGGTCTCAAGTTGTGCCAGGGGAGGTTTAGGTTGGACATTAGAAAGAATTTCTTTCTGGAGAGGGTGCTCAGGCATTGGAATGGGCTGCCCAGGGAAGGGGTGGATTCTCCATCCCTGGAGATATTTCCAAAGAGCCTGGATGTGGCACTCAGTGCCATGGGCTGGGAACCACGGGGGGAGTGGAGCAAGGGTTGGACTTGGGGATCTCTGAGGTCCCTTCCAACCCAGCCCATTCTATGATTCTGTGATAAGTCCAAATAAAAATGTATTTACTTTGACTGCACCCCATGAAACCCTTACCTGCAGCAGCACTGCCACCCATGGGGGCACAGCCTGGACAGAACCATTCATCCACAGGGACTTCACTCAGAGGTGGATTAAGGCATTCCATGTGATATCTTGAGGAAAGAAAAAACAGTGTGCTCTTTACCAAGGGAAGAAAGTCTTTCACCCCTACCCACATGCTGCATAAGGCAAACACATTTTCTTGTGCTTAATGATCAAGGCATCTGCTTTTACCAAATCTCCAGAGAAAATGCTCATTTATATAAGGGTGTTCCATCCATTTTAACTTTTCTTACCCTGCATCACAGCCATCACACAGCAGCAGGCGATCCTCACGGTCACTTCTGCCACACACTTCACAGAAGGTTGGATCATCCTCTCCATCACTACCCTGAGCTTTTGTGTTCTCAACAGGAATCTAAATAAAAGAGGGATTCACAGTTTATGCAGAACGTGTCACTTTCAAAGTTATCCATTTTCACTAGAACAGTACATGCAGCAACATCTGAAATTGAATGAACCAAAATGGCTGTTACATGCCAGAGCCTTCATTTAATTCACTCAGCACACCCAAGACATGACCAAATGCTTGAAAATATCTAATGAGCTTGTTTTACTGTCAGACACAAACAACTACAGAAAACTGCATTTAAAGAACAAGTGAGAAACAAGATTCTCAAAAAAGAACAAAAGTAGTCAACAACAACAACAACAAAAAAAAAACCAACCTGAAAATCAAGACAAAAGAAGAGAGCAAGCTTGGCTTCCCCTCCCCCCCTTCCCACCCAAGAGATATGATTTAAATGTCAATTCACCATCCTGTTAAAATGCAAACACTTAATAATAAACCATCTGTTTATGAAAACAGAACAAACTCCTCCATGTTCCCTGATAACAACCATGTTCTGATGCTGGTAAAGAGCAGTGACAGCTTCTCAGAACTCTTTTCTGCCTCCAAGAGCTCAGCTCCTGCCTTGTGTCTCTCTCCCCTCACCAACACAACCATTACACAGCACAGGTGGTAGTGAGAAATAATAAAGAGCTCAGGTACAACCTAAATGATTCCAATCCTTGTTATGAGAGCACTTCCATGCCATGGGGCATCCTCCTGGGTGTGGATGGGGGACCAGCTTGGAGTCAAATGTCTGCTATGCAAAGGAGGCAGCTCCCAAAACACCTTTTTTGCCATCAGAAAGGATGCCCCACCTCAGGCAGCACACAAGAGTGCAGGAATGTGGTTAAGGAGGAAGAAAAAAATGTAATGGTTCCTTAAAATGCAATCTCAAAACAGGAAAGAAGCAATTAATCCAGATAGCAGATAAACACACCACAAGGGTGAATGTTTGAGCAGTGGTTTTGTGGCAACTGACCTTGTTGTTGGACACAGCAGAAAACTTACCTTTTTTAAGATTTTACCACCAAAATGTGCCCGAATACTAATGTACTTAAAGAGGATTCGATCCACTGGACAGGAGTTTGCATTCTGAAAAGAAAAATACAGATTTCCTCATATGGGTTAGGAACTACATCCCTTGTTTCAATTTTTAAAAAGGAAATCTTCAATTATTAATGTAAGAAACATTAAATTAATGCAGTCGTAATTTTAACAGCTATTGGTCTTGACATTTTAAGTACTTAAATCTGACTTCCCTGCTTTACAACCAACCTATTGTACCAGAGAAAACACACTGGTTTAGAAAAGCATTTTTTATAGCCAAGTCATTTAATTATTATTCAATTTCCAAAGCATCAAAGTGCTTCCAAAAACTGCCTTGAAATAGTGCTCATGTAAGCCTCGAAATGACTTGCAAATATATTCAGTAGGAGTGGCTCTTTATTTTTTTTTATTTTATTACCATGGGTAGTGCTGCATGCACAGCAGGTTTTGCTGTTAATTCTCATCATGGATTCTGAGTCTGGGAACTGCACAGCCAGGCTGCAAAATGCTCTGCCTGAAAGCTGAATTCAGAGCAAACTGCTGGTTTAGTCTGCAGTATTTTATTTATGTTTAAGTGTTCACTGTTGCAACAGACCCTATCCAAAGGCCACAACATGTAATTCAAGAGGGAAAGAGAGATATACAGAGGAATGTAAAAAACACTAACAGAAAACTCCTATTACTGGTGTCCTGAGTTGAAAAAAAGAATTGAAAAATTGAAGAATTGAAAAAAAGAATTTCAGCTGACTTGAAACACACTTGCTGATGACATTACAGCTTCCAGAGGACAGAACAGATCAGAGAAAAACAGAAAAACAAGAAAAACAGATCCACACTTCAGAAACACAAATCCTGCCTAATAGAGCAGTAACCCAAGTATGTGTAAACAGCTTAAAAAAAAGGAAATACAGTGCTTTGTTCTCATCCCAGCATGAGCAGAAGGGACAAACCAGCTCACCTTAGACCACTCCACAATGCAGTCCAAGCAGAAGTAATGGGAACAGTTCTCAGGAGTCCCAACAGCCTGATCCCTGAACGTGTTGAGACAAATGGGGCAGTTTTCACCATCCTCATCAGAGGAAACGCTCGCTCCATTTACAGGGGGCTCAAATTTCAGAGAACTGCTCATTCCTCCCCCAGCAAACTCTGCCTCTTCCTCCTCCTCTTCATCATCATCTTCACAATCTTAAACAGCAAGAGATGAAAAAAGAACTCATGTGCTGCAGGGCTTCAGCAGTGAGGACAGAGAGGGTGGGCAGGATGGGGCACCAGTTCACAGAAAAGTGAGATTATTTTCTGGGACTGCAAGAGTGGCTGAAGCACAGCCTCTCCAGTTTAAGGCAATCATTTCATTTTTGCTCTTCTCTTTTTTTCCTAATTCCCTTCACTAAAAAGCAACAGATTATGCTGGTGAAAAATAAAGCCTGATAACATGACTAGTCTTGCAAGAGATTAAAAGGACAGAAAGCAGAAAAACAACAGATTATCAAAATCAGAGTAGTGTATGTCAGGCTACCACTGAACACTGAAATTAAAAAAAAAATGAAGTTATAATAAAGTTATCATGTATCCAGCTGCTTTTTTCTTTTTTTTTTTTTTTAAATAAGGCACTCCAGAGGGCAAGAAGCAGCAATACACTTACGTGCAGCAGATGATATAAAAGACTTCAACAATAATTATTTTGAGAGTAAAGGAATCCAGGTTCCCAGCTGGAGACTGCTTAAAGAAGCTTGGGTTTTGTTAATTTTTTTTTTTAAACACTCAGCAGACACTGCTGAAAGTTGCTTTAATTTTTAGTACAAAATACAGGTATGTCTGTTATCTTCCTGCAAAGGATTTGGGCACAGGCCTGACACAGCATCTGTGCATTTACATTTCCTGGCTAATCTCTGCAGGAAAAGGTTTCATCCCACTCTTCCTCCACTTACTAAAACAATTCTTGTTAATGCACATTCACAGGCCTACCTTCTAATTCTTCATCTTCACTTTCTTCCCTGTCCTCCTCACCTCCCTCTTCCTCAGTGTCATCATTTTCCTCCTCACTTCTGGTGTCATCTTCTGAATCACAGCTATTTCCACCATTGTTTTCTTGAAAAGAAGAGAGAAAACACCCATTTGATGCAGACAGACAGGCAGAACTATGAAGGAAACAACAGAAATCCTGCTCAGGAGAAACCAGATTTCCTCAGTGGTATCAAACCTGCCCCTTCTGAGAAGCTCAATGGGAGCATGGAAGCAGTTTGAGATACAGAATTTAAGGAAGCAGTTTGAGATACAGAATTTAAGAAGCAAACAAACAAACAAAAAAAAGTCAGGAAAAAATAACTGGTCATAAATATATCTTCACTTCTCTTTGGAGGTTAAACAAACAGGTTATCCAACCCAGAATTGGAATGTGCACATGCAGAGAGGGGGATTTACCTGTTTCACTGAGGAGCACAACACACTGTCTCTTGCCCTTGCCTAGAGCAGCATTCTGGTTTATCAGCTCATCCTGGCTGTCCCCATCCATGGCAGGACATCAGGAACACACTCCCTGCAAGGAGGCAGACTTGAGTGAGCACCTGCAGAAGCAGAGGAAGGGCCAAGAGCATCCATCCCTTCTGCACAGAGGTGCAGGGCAGAAGGGCCAAAGGCTTCTCACACCATTCACACATTTTCCCAGTTCCAAGGCTGAGGTGGCTCCAGGCAGAGAGATCACTGGGAGAAGTTTCACACCCTGCTGAGCCAGATGAAACCAGCTGCTTGGTGAGGTGACAGATTCAACTTCATCCTGGGCTTCAGGATGACAGGAAAATCTACAACCAGAATTCCCCACTGAGAATGGGAAGAGAAAACCTGTAAACACCAAAACCATCCTGTTTTGCTAGCAAAAAAATACAAAGCTAACACAGGAGACCTGGCAGGATGACAATGTGTGTTTCAAATCAAAATTATCTATGTTGCTCAACTGATAAGAAAGGAGGATTACATATTTTAGGTCTTTTTTATAAAAAAGGCCTTTTCACAGCTCTGTCACAAAACTGAGGAGTCTCAGACCTCACATTATTCTACAGAGGAAACTTGATTTGGGGCACATTAATAGAATGACATTAACTGCTGTGCATTAGCAGAGCCTGGCAATAAAACTGGCAGCCACTGAAAGGTGTCTGAGGATTCCAACTCATGCTGACAGGCAAAGCCCTTCACACATAACCCTACAAAATGTTAAAGCAGATCCCTGCAAGCTTCTATAAGCAAGTAATGGAAAACCAGAATTAATTGGCACTCATAAAGCTAAATGTCAGACCTCAGTATGAAAACAAAATGGATTCTTCAAGTGTGGCAAAAAACTTCCAACTGGATGCTCCTCTCCCACTCTCCCTGCTTCACATTACATGTCTTGCATATTAAGAGAATTTTTGGAACAAAACATTATGCTTCATTCAAGTGCTTTTGATGAGTAGCTTTACTTGCACATTCCCTTTTTGAGCCAGGAAGCACAGCTCTGCACTTAGGAGCCCCAAAACTGCAGGTTTTGATAAACCACCCCAAGCTGCAAACAGAATCTTCAATGCTCAGGGGGGAAAAAAAATCTAGAAAAAACTAAAAAAGATCAAACTTCACCACAATCAAATTCTTGGTAAAAATTTCTTCTAAGTTCAGTAAGAGTCTTGCCTAAACAGAGGTTTAAACAACCAGGTAACTTTGTGACTGTTGTATTAAAAAGCAGTTTCTGATGGCTGAAAACATGCAGACTCATCAGAAAGCAGTCAACCCATGATGTCATTGGGAAAAAAATAGGAAGAAAAACCAGGAATTTTTCAGCTTTCAGCAGTGCATATGTATGAATTATTCAACCAGAAACTTAATCATATAATATCTTCCCAAAAGCTAAGTTAGCTACAGCATCACACACTTGGTGGCAATGGCACAGCCAGGATGCACAAGGGCAGAGCCTGGCAGCACCCAGAGCAGCTGCAGGGATTTACAAAGCACTCCTGGATCCCTCTGTTCCAGTTCTCCAGCCCCAGGTTGTGGGAAAACACAGCAAGTTCCTGCTGCCCTCTCACTGCCAGCTGCAGGCAGCACCCAACCAAAGCCACCCTGGGGGTAAAACCAGGGATAAGCCTCCATTTCACTTCCACTCCCTGCTCCCCAGCTCACCTCAAAGCACAGCAATGTGCACACTGAGGAAAGGATTCCCCCAAACCACAGTCCTGACCAAAATACCCTTAACCAGACCTCCAAACAGCATTCCTGCACTCTGGAACAACACAACTACCAGTGTTTTTTTGCACCACACTAAGATAGCCTTTAAGCAGAGAGTCAAACAAATCAGCACTTGTGACTTGACAATCTGACAGATTTATGTTAGAAATCCAAGCCTGTACTTTGCTCAGGGGCAAAGCTTGGTGGTAAGGAGGATCTGGTACTGCAGCTGACAGCCAGGCCTTCAACTCTTGCCAGTCAGAGAAGTCTGTTCTGCAGGGAGCTGTGGGCAAGGAGGAACCAAGCAAGATGAAGTGAACTGGAGATTTTAAGCATGTCACAAATCTCACTTGCCAAACAACCTCTCTCAAACTGGTCAACTGCTCATAAGAAAGAAACCAAAGTGGACAAGATGTGTAATATGAGAGCACGTTCTCTTCTTTAACAACAATAAGCAGCATTTCCAAGTTTGTTTCTTGTTTTTTTTTTTTTCCTTGTGGGAAACATTTCAAACAAATCCCCACTGTGAAACACATTCCTTCAGCCACCTCTCCAAAAGCCCAGCTTTCATTCACTTACCCCATCAGAACTTTTCTAACCCCTGGGCTGGAACTGGCAACAGCAAAACAGAGAGGAAGCATTTTTAGTATTATTAGTGTATAAAACAAGGAGTTTGGTGAAGAGGAGATGGACAGCAGGCTAAGAAGCATCTGCAGCCCACCTGAAAGAGGGAATTCCAGGTGCCCCACTGCTGTTCCCACTGCTCCCTCTGTGCTCCTGGGAACACCCCAGGGTGTGCAGGACCCTGCTGCAGGGAAGGCTCCCACATCCACTCCTCCTCTCTTCTTCATCCCACTCTGAAGATTCCATTCAGAGTAATCCATGATGTGTCCCCAGCAGGCAGCTCGTGACAGATCCCTTGTCCTCTGACTCCATTTCCCAAGGAAAACCCATCCCAGTCCCCCAGGCTGCACATCTGGGGTCCTGCCACGTCCCTCCAGGATCTGCACGCTGCCTCTGCTATTCCTTGACATCTGGTTTCCAGTTTTTATTCAGAAGAACCTCACAGTATTTTAAGAAAAGCAGGGATGACAAAATGGGTGAGTGCATGGCAGGTGTCTGATCCCTTCCCCAGCCCCAGGTTGGGAGGACAGGTTACATTTGTACAGCAGCTGCCACCACTCCTTTTACTTTTACAACTAAATAATTACAAATTATTCAAGCTGTATTACAACAGGGTCTCCTACTGGCTTTAAGTAAACAGAGAAGAATGTTTCCTCCAGAATAAGTGTTTATCAACCAAACATTTTGGGGTTTGAGCCAAGATCCTAATGCATGACCACAAAGCAGTATTTTCATGTCCTCTGAGGATGTTTCAGCTCTCAGGTGAGTTTCTAACCATGAGAGGAGCCACGGGCTGCAGAACACACACAACCTCTGCTGGACATGTGGGAGCTGCCTACAACAGCAGGAAATTCTTCCAGCCACACACACACCTTCCCCTCCAGCACCAACCAGGCTGCTCCAGCACCAACTTCTTGCAGTAGTTTCCAGTTTTCAGGAAAAGAAAAGCTACAAGGCAAGGCATTTCACTGGATCTGCTTGAGTAGCACTCAGGATTACACACATGTAAAGAAAAGGCAGAAGTCAGCTGGATTTTCTCACGTGGTGGTTTTGAATGCTGATCTAATTCCATGGGCAATTATTAAATACTCATGTTCCAAAGAGTATTTGAAATAAATTTAAGTCTACTAAATATTCAAACAAATGAGCTTTCAGTTCTCCTTGGTGCATTTGCTTTATTTGCAGCTTTGTTATGGGTTGGGGGTGTTTTTTTTGTTTGTTTGTTTTGGGTTTTTTTCCAAATTGAACAATTTGGTTCCCTCTAGAAAACCAAGGTCAGGCATCAGGAAGTATTAGGCTTTGTTTCCTGTGTCGTGTGCTACATGGAACTAGAAGAAAATAAGAGCTGTAAAAATCATAGTTGTGTCTAGTTGGAAAACATCAGGACATGGTGTGACCAGTTCCTGCCACCACCACATTCCAAAGGCAAAAAAAGGGAAAGTATGTGCAGGGAAAGTGTCCAGATTGATGAGAGACTCCTTCAGCTGCACTGTGCTCATCCAGCATGCACAGGGAGCTTTAAAGAGAAAGAAAGAAAGAGAAAAGAAAGAGAAAAGAAAGAGAAAAGAAAGAGAAGAGAAAGAGAAGAGAAAGAGAAGAGAAAGAGAAGAGAAAGAGAAGAGAAAGAGAAGAGAAAGAGAAGGGAAAGAGAAGAGAAAGAGAAGAGAAAGAGAAAGAGAAAGAGAAGAGAAAGAGAAAAGAAAGGAAGAGAAGAGAAGAGAAGAGAAGAGAAGAGAAGAGAAGAGAAGAGAAGAGAAGAGAAGAGAAGAGAAGAGAAGAGAAGAGAAGAAAAGAAAAGAAAAGAAAAGAAAAGAAAAGAAAAGAAAAGAAAAGAAAAGAAAAGAAAAGAAAAGAGCCTTCTAAATCTGAATTTTGTCCAACTTTCCCCTGTTTTAAGTTAAAGAATCACAGAAAGTTACGGGTTGGAAGGGAGCTCAAAAGATCCTGGAGTCCAACCCCTGGCAGAGCAGGGTGACACAGAACACATCCAGGGGGGCTCTGGGTGGGAAGGAGACTCCAGAACCTCCCTGGGCAGCCTGGGCCAGGGCTCCCTCACCCTCACAGGCAAAAAAAAATTCTCCTCGTGTTTCTATGGAACCTCCTGTGCTCAAGTTTGTATCCACTGCCTCTTGTCCTGTAATTGGGCAGCACTGAGGAGACCCTGGCACCATCCTCCTGGCTCCCTCCCTTTATGTATTTATGACATGAGTGAGGTCACCCCCCCTTCCAAGCTGCAGAGCCCCAGCTCCCTCAGCCTTTCCTCACCAGGAGCTGTTCCACTCCCCTGCTCTGGGCTCTCTCCAGCACTTCCCTGTCCTTCTGGAACTGAGGAGCCCAGAACTGGACACGATATTCCAGATGTGGCCTCAGCAGGGCAGAGCAGAGAGGAAGCAGAACCTCCCCGGACCTCCTGACCACCCCCTCCTCACGGCCCCCAGGTGCCATCGGGCTTCTTGGCCACCAGGACACGTTCCTGGCTCCTGGGCACCTTCCATCCACCAGCACCCCCAGCTCCTGTTCCCCTCCCCTGCTCTCCAGCAGCTCAGTCCCCAACCAATCCTGGTGCCTGGGGCTGCTCTTTCCCAGATGCAAGACTTTACACCTGAAGACACTCTGCTTCTTCACCAGCATTTTTATAGAGATTTTTTTCATCTCTAAAAATCAAAGCTTCAAGTTCTGCCATGTAAGGTCCTACTTTGTTACAAGGTCTGGGTGGTAAAACACAATTATATGTTCAAGCTGTGGAATGTCACAAATCCAACTGTTATCATCCCAATGGGATACTGGGATGATGGGATGATGGGATACTGGGATACTGGGATGATGGGATGATGGGATGATGGGATGATGGGATACTGGGATGATGGGATACTGGGATGATGGGATGATGGGATGCTGGGATGATGGGATGCTGGGATGATGGGATGCTGGGATGCTGGGATACTGGGATGATGGGATACTGGGATGATGGGATACTGGGATGATGGGATGATGGGATGCTGGGATGATGGGATGCTGGGATGATGGGATGCTGGGATGCTGGGATACTGGGATGATGGGATACTGGGATGATGGGATACTGGGATGATGGGATACTGGGATGCTGGGATGATGGGATGCTGGGATGCTGGGATGATGGGATGATGGGATGATGGGATACTGGGATGATGGGATACTGGGATGATGGGATACTGGGATGATGGGATACTGGGATGATGGGATGCTGGGATGCTGGGATGCTTCCCCTGTAATTCCCAGCTCTCCAGCCTGCCCAGGTCCCTCTGGATGGCAGCACAGCTTCTGGGGTGCCCTCCCAGCTTTGTGCCAGCACCAAACTTGCTGAGCAGACACTGTTCCCATCCCCAAGGTCAGGGATATGTTGAGCAGGACTGGGCCCCACACTGATCCCTGGGGGACTCCACTGGGCACAGGGCTCCAGCTGGACTCTGCTCCAGTGACCACCACTCTTTGGGATCTGCTCTAGAGCCAGTTCTTACTGCACCCCACTGCCCATTCCTCTATCCTACAGCTCCTGAGCCTGCCTGCTATGGGAGACTGTGTCAAAAGCCTGGCTAAGGTCAGGGTACAGGACATCCACAAAAGATAAAACAATACAAAAAAGTTACAGAAGAAAAACTCTTAAATATCACTGCCAGGATTGCCTGTTCAATGATTTAAATAATGGAAGTGCCTAAAAACCTAACAGATAAACCACAGAAAATTAATCCTGGGCTAAGTGAGGAAGAATTTATCCACCCCCCAGCCCCAAAATTTACACACCTTACATTCCAGGTCCAACACTGTCCAGCAAAGCTTGCCCAGGAGCAGACATTGGGCTCTTCAGGGAGCTTTAATGCAAAGCTGGTGCTGCAGAGGTTTTGTGAACGTCCCTGAGTGTGACCCAAAGGAGCAGCTGGGCAGTTCTCTACCTCTGAACTGAAGGCAGCAGCCAAGCTCTGGGCAGTTCCAGCCTGCAGCTCCCTGAAGGCACTGGCTCAGTTTTCAGCCTGTGAATCAAACACTTCCCAGTGCTGCTCATCCTCCTCCTTCCTTCCAGGTTTCTTTTCTTGGGAAAACTCCCCCTTCCTGCTCAGTTCCCTTTCACACCTCTCTCACCTCCAGCTTTCCCTGATGTTTACAGGGCTGGGAAAACCAACAAGACACCAAGAGAACCAAACCAAAACCTCCTGCCCTTTTATGACTTGTTTGGGGGGGTCAGCACAGCCATAACAAAAGGCTCCAAGCCCCACTGCCTTCCAAGCAAGAAAATAACACAGCAAACACCCCTGCAACGCCTCAGCAAGGCACCCGTACAAAATAAACATTAAAAAAAAGGTAACTAAAAGCACAGCAGGCCCCCTGCTACAGAACAGGGGCTGCCCAGCCACCGGTTACACGGCTCAAAACCTGTCAGGAGGAACAGGCCCCTCAAACCGAAGCTTTCCAGCCTCAACACGCATTTGTCATCATGAAGCAGAAGTTTCTGACCCCCAAAGCACTCAGCCTGCAGCCCCCAAGCCCCGGGGATGTGGTGCTGGAGGAGAAAAGCGTCAGAACCCTTTGGGTTCATCTCACCCCCCCCAACCCCCCCGTGGGACGGCTCCGGGCAGCCCGGCAAACACCCCCGGGAGATCCCGGCCCGGCCCAACGCTGTCCGCCTCTGCCTGCAGCCGTCTCGGAGCGGGAGGACTCCGGGAATAAAGGAACAAAGGCGGCGATCCCGGGAACCGAACCCGGCAGCACAAACGCCGCCGCCTCAGGGCCGGTTCCCTCCGGAGCTCGCAGCGGGGTGAGCCCCGGCCCCGCCACCGCCCTCTCGGCTCGGCCCCCGCTCCCAGCACCCCGGCAGCCGCCCCCGGGCACTTACAGGAGGTGCAGACCCCGGGTCTCACATACCCGGACCGGGCCGGACCGGACCAGCGCAACCGCCTCACAGCCGGAAGCCCCCGCGCCCCGGAAGCCTCACGGGAACACTTCCGGGTGGCGGCAGCGCCGGCGGCCGCAGGACTGAGGCACTGCGCATGCGCGGCGGAGGGAGTGAGCGTGAGCGGGGCGGGACCATCGCAGAGGGAGGGGGGGGGGAGGGGGTGACCCGGACCGAACCAACGCGGGGCTGGGGGGAGCGGGGCTGCAGCGCTGAGACAGAGGGAACGGAGCGGGACAGGGGGACCCGCACCGGGACAGGGGGGCCCGAACCGGGACAGGGGGATCCACATCGGGACAGGGGGATCCACATCGGGACAGGGGGATCCGCATCGGGACAGGGGGGCCCGCACCGGGGCAGGGGGGCCCGCACCGGGACAGGGGGATCCACATCGGGACAGGGGGACCCGCACCGGGACAGGGGGATCCGCATCGGGACAGGGGGGCCCGCACCGGGACAAGGGGACCCGCACCGGGACAGGGGGGACCGCACCGGGACAGGGGGATCCGCATCGGGACAGGGGGACCCGCATCGGGACAGGGCGGTCTGTACCAGAACAGGGGGGTCCGCACCGGGACAGGGGGGCCGCACCAGGACAGGGGGGCCGCACCGGCACGGCGGCTCCCGGGTGCCTCACGGCAGCAGCGGTGACCGGAGCGTCCCCCGGCATCCCTCGCAGCCCCTCGGCCGCTCTCCGGAATGCGGGACGCGGGGGCTGCGGGGCTGTGCCCGCAGCTGTCACACCGGCAGCCGGTGGTCCCGGGGGGGACTGCAGCCCGGGGTTGTCTGTGCCAAAGCCGTGGGGAGAGCTGGGGACGAGGCGGGTGGGCTCAGCCCCGCACGCTGCTCTGCGTGGGGTCTGTGGAGACCCGGAGCGGTTCTGAAGGCAAAGCAGAGCGTGGCTGATGGGTTTTCTCTGTCACCACGCGTGGCTGATCCCAACCCAAATGTTCCCGTTCCTCCGGGTGCTGGCAGGCACGTAGGGCGGGAGGTTTGCTGTACCCCAGCCCCCCCGCACCGCTCCATCAGGCGCGGGATGCTGCCCGAGGGCGCGGGGGGTGCAGCCCGGGGGTGGGAGGCACCGCGCACGTCCTCGCAGACACTCGTGTCATTGTCAGCAGTGGGACGGAGTCCCGGGGAAGAAACGGAGGTCCTGTTCCTGGAAAAGCAGAGCGGAGGGAAACCCGCAGCCAGCCTTGGCGTTGCTTGCCCGCTCGGCACCTGGGGAGAGGGGGGGGGGGGGGGGCGAAGCGGGATGGGTGCGGGCAAAGCCGCGGGCAATACACGCGCGTTTGGAAAGCCGAGTTCTTGCGTGTTGATTGCTGGGGGACCCGCGGGGGTAGGACAAGGACACGTCTGTGACAAGGCAGGCGAGGAGAGCCGGGTGCTGGCGGGCATCCCGCGGCACTCCCACCACCCATCAGCGGGTGCGGTTCCCGGTCACCGCGCGTGGTGCCGTGGGTCTGGCATCGCTGCGGGCACTGGGAGCCGGATGGGAACAAAGAGCTGCGGAGCTGGGGTGAGCGGTGGCTCTGCCCAGGGCAGCAGCGGCCGTGTCAGCAGGAAATCTCATCCCAGAGATTAATTAAGGGCTGAGCCGTGAGCTGCTCCGGGCTCAGCAGGGCTGGGAACAAGCAGCACCCACTGGGCAGGGCAGGGACAGACCACAGACCCATCCCCTGAGCCTCTTCACACCACAGCCAGTGCCCTTTGCACCCTTCTCTTGGGGTGCAATGAGCACTTTGCTGGCCACAGCCCCACTGCCTGCTTGCCACTTGGCCACTGGCCCCCAGACCTGCTCCACGGGGAAGCACCACGGGAGGGCTGAGCGACCCACAGGGCTGGGCTGTGCAGTGCTTCGAGGGTTATCCCTGCCCCGTGTGCTTGGAATTAGTTTATTTGCTTGTTTATTAATCTATTTATTAATAAGTCTTGAAATGTAAGGCACCACCTGGAAGAAGAGACAGGGGTCTTAGCACAGCAGCCCACAGCACGTGTGCCCCACGGAGCAGCCCAGCAGTGCCCAGCTGTGATACTCTACACAAAATACCTATTTTAAAACAAAGCAAAAGTTTCCACAGTCATTCCTTTCTTTTAATTTTGGCTCACCCCAGAGAGTGCAGGGAGGGGCTGGTGTGCTCCATGGATGATTTTTCTCCAGCCCTGTGCCAGGGAAGATGTAAATTACGTGACTTTTTTTTCCTACAGCTGCTGGGTGAGAACAAAAAAAAACAAAAAACCAGAAAAAACAAAAAAACAACACATAGCATAGACACAAAATGACAACAGAGGCTGTCTCTGTGTAGGCTGTCACAGGAGAGGAGCTGGCCCCTTGCCCCCCTCCCCGCTGACAATGGGACAGCAAATCCATGGAAGATTGGGAAGTGCTCCAGCAACACATGTAGGGAAATGTTTTTGGTGGGGGATCCACCAGTTATCAAGGAGCCTACACTGGGATTTTGGAGCACATGTTGCAGGAGAGCACCAGACTGCAAAACACCCATCAGAGCCGTGACAGCCGAGGAAGTTTTCACATGGGGTGCAGAGCTCATGTCTCGTGCAGGATGAGCTGAGCAGGGATTTGGTGTCTGGACACTGCCTGCTCAGTTCCCATGTTCACACCCAAACTGTTTTTTCCTCAGTGTGAAATACCTGGGGGTGCCACCGAATGTGCTCACTCCCCCATTACACACTTCCCTGTTTGAGGCAGGCTTTGGGCAGATGGGTCTCTGTGTGCCTCCACACAAGGCTCATCCCTAAAGCTTTATCTTTTGGTTCCTAACTTAGATGCACCCTTAAGTTTTCAGCATTTCAGCCGGCTGCCCACTTGCAGCTGCCAGGGCTCCCCATCAGAGGGTACTTTTTACACCCAGAACACGTAGAAGGCGTCCAACTCCCCTTTTGGGGAGGACTATTAGAATTTCTTTATGGAGAAGGTGATCAGGCATTGGAATGGGCTGCCCAGGGAAGGGGTGGATTCTCCATCCCTGGAGATATTTCAAAAGAGCCTGGATGTGGCACTCAGTGCCATGGGCTGGGAACCACGGGGGGAGTGGATCAAGGGTTGGACTTGATGAGCTCTGAGGTCCCTTCCAACCCAGCCCATTCTATGGTTCTAAGTTACTGAAAGTTCATCCCTGGGCATCTGGGCCCTTCCCCCTCGAGTCCACCCACACTGCCCGGGGTCCAAGTGCGGGTCTCTGGGCTGCGGGAACCCCCGCAGGACACTTGGGGGTGAGGAACCGTCCTGCACCCCCTGCCCGCCCTGAGGGGCACAGGGGCCTCACACACCCCCAGCGTGGCGGGGAACAAAAAATATAGTAAAAAAAAATAACCGAACCGTGTAAAATTCAAGAGAGCGATGTGACGGGCGGCAGCCGAGGGAGGAGGAGGAAGAAGAAGAGGAGGATGATGAGGATGACGAGGAGCAGCAGCAGTGCTGGCGGCTCCCGCCGCTCCTGCCCCCAGCGGACCCCCCTCCCCTTCCCCCCCGCTCCGCCTACGTGCGCCCCGACACTGCCCTGATGGCACGGCCCCGGCGGACCATACCATGGGCCGGAGCACGGCGGGGGCGGGAAGGGGCCGGAGGGGAAGCGGCGGGAGAGGAGAAGCGGGGCACCGGGGCTCCGGGGCAGAAGGGGCTTCCCCGCGGGCGGCGGCGGGGTAAGGAGACGCGGCTAGCGGCGTCCGGCGTGAGGCGCCGGTGCGAGGGCGAGGATCGGAGGGGTCGGCGGGGCGGGGTGCTCGGGAGGCGGGCGGCAGCTCAACAGGTACAAATGGTTCCTCCCCGCAGCAGCGACGTGCAGAACCGAACGCGCCGCACCCGCCGCTGTTACTGGCGGGGGGGCCGCCCCGCCTGCCCCGCCCCGCCCCGCCCCGCCCCTCCGCCGCCGCCGGTGGGCGGTGCCGGGGCCGCCATTGGTCGCTGCTCCGGCGGGGCGGGGCCCGCGGGCGGGCGGGCGGTGCCGCTATTGGCGGACGGGCCGGGTGGGCGGGGCGGGGGCTGCAGCGCGCGGCGTGGGCCGGGCCGGGGCAGAGCGAGAAGTTGGCGGCGGCGGAGGAGGGGGTGGGGGGGGCGAGGAGCGGCGGGAGCGCAGGTGAGCGGCGGGACGGGACGGGACGGGACGGGACGGGACGGGACGGGACGGGACGGGACGGGAGAGCCCCGGCACCCCGGGGCTGCAAGAGACCCCCAGCACCCGGGGGCAGCAGGGCAGCGCCCATCCCCAGGCGGCCCCGGGGAGCCCGTGGCGGGGCCGGGTGTGGGGAGCTGCAGCCCCCGGTGCTGGGCAGCGCCGCGGAGCACGGGCACGGCGCGATCCCGCCCTTCCCCCATCACCTCCCCCCTCTCCCAGTCCGCCCGTTCCCTCCTCGCCCCGCGCTGCCCGGTGTCTGCTGTGCCGCAGGTGGGCCCTGCCGCTCCCCGTCACCTCCAGGAGCAGGTGAGCCACTGACTAACGCACATTGTGCTCTCGGTGACTCCACTGTGCGTGTGACAGCGGCTAACCTGCTCCTCGGACATCCCCGGGCGGCCGCTTCGCCTCCGCGGATCCGCGCCTCGACGCCACGACGCCCGCAGCGCTCCCCAGGTGAGGGGCTCCGGAGCCATCGTCCCGGGCCGGGCAGCCCCCGGTGCCGTCGGTGTCAGCGTGCGGTGAGCTGCGCTCCACGGCAGAGGATTGAGAGGGATCCGTTGCAGCCGGGATCGGTGGATGGTGGCAGCGCAAGGAGTCGGTGGTAAAGTTGCAGAGCGCGGGTGGCGTGGCTGCCTCTGTCCCCACTGCTCTTCTCCGAAGTGATGAGGTGCTCGTGGAATCCACACCGAGTTCAGGAGATGCTTGAGTCCAGCCGTGACTTCCTGATCCCCGGGCAGTGAGTAACTGAGCTGCTATTGCCAAGGGTGTGTGAGGAGCAGAAACCCTGCCTGGGATTGCCCGGATGAGTCACCTTTAAAGAGAGGCTTTCTGGTCTGTTCAAGGAAAAGCAGAAACAACCTTTGCCTTTGGTTGTTGTTGTTGTTGTTGTTTGCCGTTCTGTTTTCCAGCCTCTGCCTCACCTTTGCTCGCAGCTTTCTTGTGTCAGGGCCCAGCAGTCCTGGCAGGGCTGTGCTGGCTGCGTGTGGCTGTGCTGGGATGGGATGTCACTCGAGGGACTCTGACTCCATGGCCCCACGGAGCAGGGAAACCTCCAGCTCCCCAGGTTGGCTGTCACCAGACATGGAGGAAGTGATGAAGCAGATTGCTGCTTCTGCAAAGTTCTCTCCTGTGATTTTATTTATTTTTTTGGGGCTGGTGAAGAAGCTGAGTGTTAGCAAAGTGTATTTTTTTTTTTAATTATTTTACTCTTTCTCAGCAGCTTAAGCTCCAAACCCCCAGCCTGTCAAGGTTCCCTGAGGTCTCAGGTATTCTCTGGCTTGCTTTGGCTGCCTGTGTGTAACCCTGGAGCAGTGCTCTGGCCAGCAAGGAGTTAATGGTGTGGAAGGCAGAGTAACATCCTCTGCACCAAGTCTCTCATGAGAAGTTTTGCCTGTCACCCATCTCTTCTGCCTGCACTCATTTCTTTCTCCCTCTGGGTCCTGGCTCTTCCACAAGAAAAATCAGCTCAGGCTGTGCCCTGCACAGGCTGGGTAAATCCAGGGTGCTCCCTGGGAAGAGAGGAAAAACACCTGAATTTACCAAAGCTGCTTTCATGCTTGTTGATGGTGAAGGGTGGGAAGGAAGTTGGGAGCTTTTTTGGCCTCAGAAAGCTTTCCTTGTCCCTAACTGCAACCACAGCATCTTCCCACTGCTGGTCTTGAGCAGGGTGTGGAGAGCAGGGAGAGGGGGCACCCGGAGCAAAATACAGCTGTGTGTGAGTGTCAGCTGGAAATAAAGTTCCCTGCCACCTTATTTAATAGGTAACTGCACATGTAACATACTTGTATCTGAAAATGAAAGCTTTCTGAAGAAAAAGCCCTGTGCTGGGGACTGTGCTACATGGTGACAAAGTCCTGGAGATGCCACTGGCAGGCACAGCTCTGTGGTCACCTTGCAAGGCTCGTCCCCTTCTCATGAGCAGCACCATGGTATGGATGCTTCCAGCATCCTGCTGCCTACAGAACCATCCTGCTCAGCTCCAGGGACTGAAGGAAAGGGCTTGGAAGTGGACTTTGGTTGTTGTTTTGGTTTGGTTTTGTTTTTGTTTGTATGGGGGGGCATGCAGCTCAGTTTCTGTTTTTAATATTCTTGTGGCATGATTCAAAACTAACCCACTGTGCTGTCACCTGAAGTCTTCAATAAATAGTGGAAAATCAGTGTTTGGGTGCTTATTGCTGTAATCCAGGGTGCCAGGTGAGCTGAAGAGGAAGGCTGTGCCATCTCAGTGACACATCCTGCGTGCCAAAAATCTCTGATTTTGTCTCTAGGGGCAGTGGAGGTGGATTGGAAAGGAGAGCAGAAGGGTGGAAGTTGGTTGTCCCTGCAGGGGGAACCCCAACATTCATGCCTTCCCCTCTCCCCTAGCCCAGGAGCTCCAAAGTGCTCCTGAGCAGTGAGAAAATGCACCAGGGCTCTGATGCCCATTTATTTCATGTTTTTCAGTAGCTAATAAGCAGATTTGTAAGGTGATACTCAGCCTGGTAACCAGAGAAGTTGTGTGCTAAAAGCTCTTGCTCAGAGCTGATGCTGTTAAGATTTCTGGAGAGTGGCAGGAACGTGCCTTCCACGGCAGGGAGATGCTGAGTGTCAGGCATAAGAGGAAGGGAATCTGCTCCTCAAAGGTTTTCCTCTCTTGTTTCAGCACTTCAAGCACAGCACTGGATCTCATGTTCTGTCTGCAGTGTGTGCCAGGGGCAGGTCCTACATGGTGAGCCCTGCTGAAGGAGCAAGCTGGCCTGGGAGGAACAGGAGGAGTGTATAAATTGTTTAAGAGGAAGTCAGTTAATTAAATGCAAAGAGGGACTTATATAATACATCCTTTAAAAAAAAAAAAAAGTAATTCTGCTGGCAGGAGGTTCTTTTGGGAGAGAAACTTGCTCATCCATAAACAAGGAAATTTCCCCGTCTCCTCTACTGCTTTATGATTATTATTTTTTTTTTTTCCAGAGCAAGGTGGATTACACTCAGTCTTTATGCTGAGACAGATAAGGGAAAATCAGCAGAGGGAGAGCAGACAGTGCTCCCTGCACAGACATCCATGTTCAGGCAGTTTCTCCTCTCCATCTGCAGTGTGGGAGCTGTGTGCCCAGGAGCAGGGAGAGCATCTCTGCAGCACCTGGGGACCAAAGCCACCAGGCAGCCCTCCTCCTGCCAGTCCCACCTTTATCTAAGTGATGCTGAAGCTTTGAAAGCTGCTTGCCAAACCCAGTGGTTAGGAGGCAGCACAAATGCTTCTAGCACTTCAGATGAAATTTAGGTGGAGGGGGAAAAAAAACCCAACCCAAACACTGAGGGTAACTTCCTGGAACTCCTTTTGGCCCAAACTTGCCCAAATCCACAGTTATGAACTGGAGGTGTTTCAGCTGTGCTGCCCCTGAGAAACTGGAGAGGCCTGGGGTCTGCAAAGGATTCCTGGCCCAGAGGTGAGGGGGAGGAGGAGGGAGCTCTTCTTCTTATGCAATACAGAAAAAAAAATTAAAATAAAGAATCAGGTAGTGCAGAGGGGAGAAAAGCCCCAGGGAGAGGCTGCAGGCAGCTGAATTGCTCTCCTGAACTATGTGCTGACAGAGCCTGCAGGTAGTTTACAGATTTATTTAAAAAAAAAGAAAAAAAGTGATGCTGGGAGTGTTCATCAGCGAGAAGCAGACGTATCCTCTGCTTTGTGAATTTTTTTGGGTGGCACTGGAGCAGGAAGTGAGAAGCATCCAAGGAGGGAGAAGCCCTGAAACCCATTCCTGCTGGCTGCAGGGGAGGAAGAAGCTGTTCCCCAGCTCCCAGGGGGTGCAGGACACGACTCCCCATTTATCCAGGCACAGTATCCACAAGCCACCCAGAGCACTTGGATCCCTGCCTCGTGTGTCAACCAGTTGTTTCCTCTCCAGTAGGCACCATACGCCAGCCTTTTGGGTTGATTTTTTTTTTTTTTTTAAAGGGAAAACCCAGTAATTTATTTGCTTTGTTTTAATCTCATAACAATAAGTAATTCCCTCCCGCTCTGTAGTGGCCTAGAAAAGGATAACATCACCCCCACTGTAGCAAGAAGGCTTCTCCCAGGGCATAAAATTTTAATTAGGAACAATCACGCAGCCTCGAAACGGGAATTGTGAGCAGCAAAAAAAAAAAAAAAAAAAAAAAACACCAGTCAAACCATCAATAAAACATTCAGTGGCAGAAATGTATTATTGAAACAGCCTTTAGAGGAGACCAAAGTGGGGAGGCAGGGGAGGCAGAGCAGGTAGCAAGCCCCACTCTGTTAAATAACTGCACGATGCCACTGCCCACCCCAGGAATATGGGTCAGAGCTGGGGGGGAGGTTCCTCAGGTAATTAATGGGTTTGATTAATGCCCCTCCCCAGACTGTGATGCACAGCAAAGGAGGGAGGGAGAGGTGTTACTCAAACTCATTTATTACCTTATGAACACCGATGGTTTATAAGATACAAAATGAAAAAAAAAAAAAAAAATCTGCAAAATGTCACAGCCACAAGCTGAAAAATCAAAGTTAGCCCCTGGCCAGAGTGCTTTGCCTGATTCTCAGAGCTGGAGGGGGCACATGGCTGAGTTACCCTGTCCCACATCCCATGCAGCAGTTCCAAATCCTGCATCCCAGCCAGAGGGCTGGGAAATCTCCCCTAAGCCAAAAATCTGCCCTAAGATAGATTTTTAACCTTTATTTTTTTTTTTCCCCCACAGCAGACTGGTGTGCTGGTTCAGTCAGATCATGGCTCAGCAGAAATAACCCACAAAAATAATAATAACCAAATAATACATCAGCAGAAGTGCAGGACAAAAAAACCCCTCGCAAAAGCAGAGACTCAAATTAATTTTCTGCAAATCAAATTGAATTTCTTCAAAGTGTTTTTTTTCTAGCAGGTGGTGCCACAAGTGATGACCAATTTCAGTCCCATTTATTTTGCAGAAGGCAGAGCTACAACTGTAGCCCCAAAACTGGAAAATCCATTTTTTTAACCCACGTTGATCAGTTTTTCAGGGTAGGTAGAGGACTTCACACAACATCCCAGAATCTGGCCAGTTTTTGTTTTTTTTTTTTTTTTTTTTGTTTTTTATTTTGTTTTTTTTGGTTGGTTGTTTTTTTAGGGGGGGCTTTTTTGTGTGTTTTGGTTTTGTTTTTGGTTGGGGTTTTTTTGTTGTTGTTTGGTTGTTTTTGTTTTTTTTTCTTGTTTGGTTGGTTTTTTTGTTTCGGATTTTTTTTTTGTTTGTTTGGGGTCTTTTTTTGGGTTTTTTGGTGTTTTTTTTTCCCCTCCAAGCAGCACTAAAATGCTCTTTGCAGCCTACATTATCTTCTGCTTCTCTCTGTAGCAAGGTAAAGCCTCATCTTAAAAGCAAGAGTGTAAGAAGCCCAGAAAGCAAGCAAACAAGCACAGAAGAAACTCCTTAGTGTGGCTGCATGGAAAAAAAAAAAAAATCTATTTTTAACTCATTTTCCCCGAGATATGTGATTTAAGGAGGAGGGAGTGGGGAAATGTCTCACCCCCCCCAAAAAAAAACCCAAAAAAACCCCACCCTGATTCAAAGCAGACAACTCCAAAATTGCATCTCCCCAAACAAACTCAGCTTGAATCCTTCAGCATCACTTGACCAACCTGCTGAGCTGCAGCTGCACTTGAAAATCAGCTTTGAGAGGAGCCCAGGGGAGGAACATCTGGAGAAGAAGAGCTGACATTCCTGCCTGCACTTACCCAGCTGCAGATGGAGGGGCTTGAAGGCAAATAAGAGTTTTTCCCCTTAGCTGCTCCTATCTGCAGCCATCCCCTTCACCTTCTGTCCTAAAATGCTCCAAGCTGCTGCTGTGAATTATTCAAATGCTGCCACGTTTCACCCCAGAGATGACCACCCTCTCATCTACTTGCTGGTCACAGGGAATTTGTGATTTTAAAGCAAAAAAAAAAAAGAAAAAGAGCAGCATGCAAGTGGAGCTGCATCCCACCATAAAATACTTACAGCTTTAATCCAGCAAATGGAAAGAGATGGCTTGGAACTGAAAGAGGTGGTCACAGGCTGGGCAAAGCACTCAAGATGTGCTCATCAAGCACCAGCCCAGTTTGCTCTGGGCCACAACAGCAGACTCACAACTTGCTTTGCTCAAATCCTTTCCCAAAGATTTATTGAAAATTGAAACAGCAGCACGCAGGGCTGCATTTGTCACTTTTTTTTTTTTTTTTTTTTTTTTTGCATACAACATGTTGAAAACAGGCTCAAGGACCTCCTGGACAAACTCATCCCTCCCCCAAACTGCTTTGGTTTTGTGATTAAAAATACAAGGGCACCCACTGGGACAGAAGAACAAAACCCCAGAGTAACTACTGGCCATCAAGTAAAAAAAAAAGTGAAATGTCACCAAGAGTGTCTCAGTTTGGCTCCCCACTTGTACCACCACCAGGGAAGGGCTCATTCTGCCATTTTTCAATTTTCAGAACAAGTTAAAAATTAAGTGGATTTAAGAGAAACAATCTCCTGCTGTGTGTTCCCTGCTCCCCTGAAGCCTGGTCAGTGGCACCACAGAGAGGGGGGGTTCTTAGAATAAAACCAGAGGTTTCTTATAATAAAAAAAAAAAAAAAAGGGGGAGGGGAGGGAAGGGGTGCACAGAAGTTTGTCTTAAAGCTGCTCTTGTGCCTCCCCTGCAGCCAGTGAAGGGGCTGTTTGTCATGGCCTTGCTGCAGAGATACTTTAAAACCCTTGCTCCAGCCAGGAAAGCCTCCAGGCAGGTCTCTGCCACAGCTTCACTCCTGCAGTCAAAGGATTTTCCAAATGCACTGTGAGTCTTTTGAGGAGGCTACACAGAACAGGAGCACCACTGTTTTCTGTTGCATATAGAAAGCACTTAAAAAAAAAAAATAAAAATAGAAGGGTTACTTCCATCCGCAGGAGAAGAGGGTTGCTTTGTGTCATCTGTCTCTGGTTTTATTTTGCAGCCTGTAAAAATCTCTCTCTGGCTGTCCACATCCATTCACAATATAAAGCAGTAAAAAATATGTGTGTGTGTGTATATATATATATATATATATATATAGCATACAGTTTATTTATACAGTTACACTTGCAAGGCAATCGAACCTCCACCGTCTGGGCCCTTCTACCTCCAGATGCTCTGCCTGGGTGACAGGACTGCAAGACAAGACAAAAATAACCTGAGTGACCCCATCTTGGTGGGTGAGCACTCCCAGAGAACACTCCAGGTGAGCAGAGGGCAGGGTGTATGCACGTGCAAAGCCTGGGCTGGGAGATGGACGTGCAGATGCTGCAGCATCAGGTGAGGTGGTTATGGATGTCTCAAGCTCTCAGGAGGATGGCAGAAGGGTTTTGCCACGAGTGGGAATGGAATGGGATGCAGACAGCATAGCCATGGCAGGCAGGGACATCACAGCTTGCTTTTGCTGGCACCTAAAAATGTGGTGCAAGGTGGAAAAAGGGGTCAGAGGGGGTGGAAAGGGTTTGGGGGTGAACCGGATCCCAAGATGAAGCAAAAGATGGGAGCCAAATCCTCCTTGTCTTAACCCTAGCAAGGTCTTAGCCATGGGGGAGGCAGAGCACAGCAGATGGGATGAGAAGCACCCTTTGCACTTCCAGAGAGAGCAGAGAGCTGGACTGGCAGTGTGTGAGCTGCTGGCAGCAGAGCAGAGGCTGCTGGGGTGTAAGCTTTGCTCTTCCTAATGGCATCTATAAATAGCCCATTCCCAGCACATGGCTGCTCTCTGCAGCCTGGTTTGGGCAGCAAAAGCCTCTCCCCCTCCCCATGCATCCCCCCTGCCCAGCTCATGCTCCCAAGGGCCCACTGGGACATACGTACCCTCAGGGTTGAGGCTGGACACCAGGGGCTCTAGCAGGGTTCTGGAATGGCTGAGGAGCTGCCTGGTGCTGGCCCGGGGAGGTGACTCGGCACCACTGGTGGGACCAAAACCTACGGGAGAGGGAAAAACACCCGGCTCAGGCAGGGCTCCTGCCTCCCATGCTCACCAGTACCACAGGACAACTACACCACCCTCTCCAGGTGCTCCAGAGCAGAAGTGACCAGGTTCCTGGTTTTTAACCCGTTTCCTTTCCCGGGAACCTCATGCTGTCTCCTCTCATCCCTGCGAGGGTGCAGATGTGGCCCTGGGCACCACGCTCACTCTTCCTTGACAAACACAGAGGTCACGGGTGGCTGAAGCCTGTTCCCAGCAGCCAACAGCCCCAGGGACTGACCCCTTCGCCACCTGCTTTTTATCTGACCGCTGTTCCACAGCGACACACACAGCAACACACAGCAACGCTGCGAGGGAAAGCTGCGGGCAGCCACCCCGGGCCCAGAAGCAGGAACGCGGGATCCAACCTCTGAGCAGCACCAGGACCTCAGCGGGGAGGAGTCCTGGGGCTGCTGAGCGACCCAAACCTTCACCCAGCTGCCTAACCTCAGCACCCAGGGCAGAGCTGGCCAAGCTTTGGGGCCGATCCCCCGGGAGGGGAAGGGGGGGGTCAGTGGGGAGCGAGCAGGGGGGGTTCCGCGGAGCAGCCCTCGGGGCGGAGCCGGCGGCAGCGGTGCTGACCTCCGCTCCTCCGGCAGGCTGGCAGCTCGCATGGGCTCGGCTCCGGCGGGGCATCCTCCTCCGACCTGGCCTGCAGGACGGTCACCGTGGCCCCCGTCTGCTGAATAAACTGCTGCAAATTACACTGCCTCAGCTCCTTATTTAACTCCTCCAGCTCTTGGGTCTGGGCCTGCAAAACACACACCGAGGGGAGGGGGAACAGGGTGAGCCGGCGTGCTCCAAAACCAGCTGGAAAACTCCCCTGCAGCCTGCTCCCCCTGCTCCCCCGGGGCTCCCCCTGCTCTCCCGGGGCTCCCCCTGCTCCCCAAGATGGGGATCCCCCTGCTCTCCTCGGGGGGTACCGCGGGGGCAGCGCGGTTCGGCCGCCCCTGTCCGCGGGAAGGGAGGGAGGGAGGAGCCCCGGCGGTGGAAAGGGAGGGGAAAGGCGGTGTTCGGTGTTTTGGGACCCTCGGGAAAGCGGTGTTGTTTTGGGTGGGGAAGGCGGGGTTTTGGGAGCAGCTCTGCTTTGCCGAGTCTCCACAAGAGGGTGCGAGCAGCCCTCAAAGCGCAGGAGATGCTGTGCAGAGCAGAGGCTGAGGAATGGCAGCCCCGCTCCGGGAAAAGCTTCTTCTCCCTTCTGCTCCTCGGAACGGGAGCCGGTGGCTGGAGGGTGGCCATCAAGCACTGCCTACAACTTCTGATGATGGAGGGGTTCAGGACAGGGGAGCTGGGGGGCACCATCTGCCCCGCGGCTGCCACCTCCGTGCCGTGCAGCACCTCCTGATGGACCTGAGCCCCTGCTGGCACGGTAAAAAGGCTTTGGGCACAGGCACTGTAGGGACCTACACTATCCCCCATCTGTGACTTCTTAATCCACTGACCCCTGCACCAATGCTGCACAGGGACCACTTGCTCCAGCACCATCGCCCATGCCGGAGTGGGGTGATGCTGAGCTCCCTGTGCACCAGCCAGCAGGAGCCTCTGCCCAGGTGCAGCTTGCATGGAGACTGCTGGATGTGGACACTGGACCAGCCAGGTGAGAGGCAGTGGTGTTCCCCTGGCTGTGGCCATTGCCTCTGAGCAAACCCCATGCACCCAGCCCCATGGCTCACCGGCCAGCTGGGGCAGGACCAACCCCACACAGCCCATCAGTCCCCTGCCCCCGGAAAGCTGACCCTATCCCCTCCCAAAGATCCCACCACCCCATGGGGCTGCTCAACCCAGTCCTATTTACCTGCAGATTCCTTTCAGCTTCGACCAGGGCCTTCTCCACACTGGCCAGGTTGCTCTCCAGCTGGGTGCTTTGCTTGACCTTGTCCTCCAGGTCCCTTTTCATCTTGGCAGCCATGTCCTCCAGCTCCGTGGGGCTGGGCGCAGGGGTTTCCTTCCCCCTCTTGGCCATCTCCCACTGGATCTCCTCCTGCAGAGCTTCAGTCCTCGCACTCAGCTCGTAGATCCTCTGGGTGTACTCCTCCAGGTTTGCCCGCAGGCTCCTCACCCGCTCCTGCCGCTCTCGCTCGCACTCCTTCTCCAGACGGAGCTCGCTCTGCCAAAATTCCTCCTCGCTCAGCTCCGTCTCGTTCCTCCGCACCAGGTGCTCCAGGTAGAAGATCTCATCCTCCTGGCTGCCCAGCTGGCCACGCTCCCAGAGCACCAGGTCCGTCTCCAGAGTGTCCCTGTGGGCCTCCAAGGAAAGCAGCTGCTCCTGCTGCCTCAGCACCCTCCTGAACAGCTCATCCTTGGAGGGCTGCAGGGCCCCGCTGCCCCCCACCCCCAGCCCTTCCGGCACCTGGGATCTCCAGCGGCCGGTGGCAAACACCTCGCTGGAGCCTGTAGGACCCAAGTTGAAAGTCATGGATTTTTTTGGCTCCCGGGATCGGGGTGCATCCACGCCAGCCAGCCTGGGCTTGATGGGCAAGCTGGCCCTGATGAACGTCCTCTCAGGGGCCTGGGGAGCACCCTCCGAGGAGGGACGCTCGGCCACGCTGGGGCCCGTCCGCCGCAGGACAAACTGGACGTCGTTGGCATACTGCCCACACTTGGCCAGGGACTCCAGGGGACACTCCAGGGGCAGCAGCTGCCTCTCCTTCTCCCTCAGCTTCTGCACCAGCACGTAGCGTCCCGTCTGACCTGCAGGGAGGAGGAGGAGATCCCATGGAGAGACCCGTGGCCAGCAGCGGTGTCCCGAGGCTGCCACCCCGCAGGCTGGTGACATCCCCACCACCTCCCTCGGGGCAGGACACTCAGCCACCCCAGGTCTCCTCTTCCCAGGAAGCATCCCCCCAGCAGAGGCACGTGGCTCACCGATGGCTCGTGCCAAGGCAATGACCACTTCTTGGCAGGTGGTTTGCTCCGAGACACCACAGACGACCCTCTGGATCCCATCCACCCAGACCTTCAGCTCCATCCCTGCAGCTGCTGGGCCTCACGTCTGCTGGGTCATCACAGGATAGGCTGCCTCTGGGAAGGAAAGAATCCAGGTTTCCATCCCAAGCCAGGCACGAGGAGCAGGAGATGCATTGCTAAATCATCTTTAACACCAGCATCTCATAAGGTGCATCCTAGACTAAGCAGTTCCTTCCTGCCACCTCGGTCCATCTCTGGCTCTCACTGTACACAAACTGCATTTTTGTTGGCATTATTAACACACCGTTGTTTATTTGAAAAACAAAACAAAACAATCCAAAGCAAACTAACTTTCTTGTTTTTTTGCCTGTGTTTGGGCAGTGACTCTGTATCTTCCCGTGGTGGGAAATTATAGGGTTTGTGGGCCTGTACAGACCCCAGAAGTAGATGCCCAGGTCATATCTGCCATGAGTCTAATGGGTTTCACTGGGATTTCTCTGTCAATTTGACAGGCTGGCACCAATATTCCAAACAATATTAAAAAAGGTGGAGAAACTGCAGGCTGCCCACCCTCGCAGTGGGATGTTGAGAGAAGATGCAGACAGCCCACACCTATTTACCTCTATCTCAGTTTATCAGAGGGGGATTAAGAAATTAAAATAAAGCCTCTGCACAAAAATGTGCAGACTAGAGGCAGGGCCAGGGGGACAACCCTGCAGCACAGCACAGGCTCCCTGGGGATGCTCTGCCTCCCACCACACAGCTACTTCTACCTTAAAATAACCTGGGGAACCCAACCCCTGCCTCTCCCAGCAGCTCAAAAACTGCAACAGTCTTTATAAAAGTTAATAAAATTAAGCACAAGCTGCAAAGAAACTCAAATATTTGTGCTTATGGCGATTTTGAACACTGTGCAAAGATTTTATTTTTTTTTTTCCCTGTACTACTGTTTTTTTCTAGCATCAGGCTTCTCTGAAAGCCCCAGCTGGAGCAGTGTATCTCAGACATTTCCAGGCCCTCTGGACAGAGGGTCCCAAACTGCTTTCTCAGTCCAACCAGGCTGGGTTCAGCCTCTCCACACCTCAGCTCCAGCTCTCCCGAGTTTGCAGCTGGGCTGTGAGAAAGTTTTTTTGACCTTGGGCCACCACCTCTTGCTTACTTTCTGTTGCCTGCTTGAGCAGTCAGAGGGAAGGTCTGAAGGGTCCTGCCCCGGTCACAAAGGATTTTTAGCCCTGCTGCAAGAAAGGCAAAGAGCAAGGGGAAGATCCCACGAGTTGAGGCTGCTCCCCGTGGGTGCCACCCCCCTGCCCACCTCCCCAACCTGGGCACGGAGCAGCTGCCACAAATACCTCCCTGCTGAGCTCATGTTTGCCTTGGCTGGGTGGCCAGGGAAAACTGGTGTGGGGTGAAGGGCACCTTGGGCTTGGCCGACCTTCCTTTCGAGCACAAAGCCACTTAAAATTTGCAAGGTTTGGCTCAATTTTATTTTTATGCTGGCTTTTGGCACCAATCCCCCCTCCCCGTGTGCTCAAGGCTGCAAACTGGGCTCTGCCACAGAGCAAAGTCCAGGGGCTGCCCTGACACCACCCAGCACACCCCAAAGCCACCCTCTGCCCCCACCCCCCCCTCCCATCCCACCTGGGGTGACAACACAACCCAGGAAGCACTGTCCCCCACCCACCTAGCTCTGACCTCCTCCTCCCCTGCTCTGACCATGAAGGGAGGCCAAGAGCCTGAAAAAATAACTAAGAAAAGTAAGTAACAACTAGAGATAAGAAAAAACAAAAAACAACCCGTCTGGTTGAGTCGCATTGCACAGCCTCACCTTGCACCCCAAATTCCAGGTGGTTGCCAAATGCTGGTGGGTGTGGGAGTGGGATGGCTGCAGGCACAGCAGACCCCAGCTCCTCTCTGAGCTCAAACCAAAGCTCCAGTCCCTGCCTGGGCCAGCAGCCCTGGCAATCATTTACCAGCAGCCAGCACCTGGCACACCACCAGCACCACCAAAATGCTGGGAGCAGGGCTGGCCAGCTTACCTGAGTCTCCCTAAAAAGCAGTTCATAGAACCCCAGACTGTCAGGTTGGAAAGGACCTCAGGGATCTCCAACCCTTCTCATATTATTGTTGATCTGAGATGTCCCAGCACCCATTGAGCTGAGACTTCAGACTTCCCAAAGTGGGGGAATCCACCCCTTCCCCTGGGAGCCCATTCCAAGGTCTGACTGTCCTCAGAGGGAAAAATTTTCCTCTTGCGTCCAGTGGGAATCTCCCCAGGAGCACCTTGTGCCCATTGCCCCTTGTCCTGTCCATGGGACACGTCCTCCCTTGCTGCATGGCTCCCTCCACGTCCCCTAGCACCCCAAAATTCAATTGTTTTTATTATTAACAGGGGCTCCCCATTAACCAGTTGCTTGCTGTAACTTCTGAGGGTTTTGGGGGTCACTGTTGGGTATTCTCTGCCCCCTTGCAAGGAGGTGGTAAACAGGGCTGGGGGCTGCTCCCTTCTCTGCCTGCCCTCCTTGCCCCTGCCCCTTTACCCAAAGCCCTGGGCTCACGGGGGAGCAGGGGGGATGCACACACCTCATTCTTACCCAGGGGGACCAGGACTGCTCATTGCACCCCTCAGTCACTGCATATCACAACCCACACACAGCACCCCAAACCCCAGTATCCCACTGCACCAGCATCACCCTGCCTCAAAACAACCCACCCTAAAAGTCAAGTCACAAGGAAATACACCTCAAAACCTCCAACTTGACCCCACTCCCACCTCTGTTGTACCCCCCCAGCTCTCTATCATCACTTTTTTTTAAATCAGCTGTTGTAGGGTGGTCCCATTGCTGCACCTGCAAACATGACCTCCCTCTCCACAACCTTTGCTGCTGACACCCTACTCGAATCAATCAGTGCCTTTATTGCACCACCAGGTAGAAAAAAAGTGCTTTTTTTGGGGGGTAAGAATCACTTTTCTTGGCAGGGTTTCCAGCAGAGTGGTGGCTGCAGGCACCAGGACGCGTGACGGCTGCTCCTGAAATCTGCTCCCATTTTATTCTTGTCCCCCCTACACACACACACACACACACACACACACACACACACACACACACACACACACACTGCTGTGCATTTCTTTATTTTGTTTCCTGGCACTGTTATCTCCTCCCATCTTCCCCAGAAAGATCTGCAGGAGCCCTTCTGCACGTGCAGGAGGATGCATGTTCCACACTGCTCCCTCAAACCTCCATCCTGCTGCCTCCAGGTACTCCCTGGACCTGAAATAACACACAGGCTGCCAGGGAAGTTGGCCAGTCACATCCTTACTGAAGTGAGGACCACCACCAGTTTACAGGGTGGTGTAAATATCCCCTTCACATCCTCCCCCAGGGACTCAGAAGCTTCCAGCCAACACACACACACACACACAGAAAAAATCCAATTAGGAAAACCACACCAATTCTGCACCCAACAGCAGATGGAAGCAAAACCCTACAGCATTCCAAACACAGCTGCATCCCAAACACCTCTACCAGAAATCCTAAGCAGTAGCATCTGCCCTGACCCTACAGCATCCCAAACACATCTCAGCTGCATCCCAAACACCTCTACCAGAAATCCTAAGCAGTAGCATCTGCCCTGACCCTACAGCATTCCAAATGCATCTCAGCTGCATCCCAAACACCTCTACCAGAAATCCTAAGCAGCAGCATCTGCCCTGACCCTACAGCATCCCAAACACATCTCAGCTGCATCCCAAACACCTCTACCAGAAATCCTAAGCAGCAACATCTGGAACCAGCACGAAGGTTTTGAGCCCAGCATCCCCCTGGTTTCAGCTATTTCTGGGGGTTTGCTCACCTCCCTTGTGCACCCCCCAGCAGGGAAGAGGCTGCTGGGCCAGGCAGGCAGGAGAGCTTCCCAGCAAGTTTCATTTAAGCTGCAAAAAGCCAGATTAGCCTTTTGGGTCAGGCTTTGGGCTGGGGGCAGGGTTATGAAGCCTCATAATCAATCAATAAAGATTAATGAGAGATTCGTGGAGAACAGGCCATGATGAGCCCACCATCCAAGTAGGACCAAGGTGTCCATGGGGACTTAGCAGCTCTGCATCCCTTTGGATGCAATCCAGGGGGATGCTGGGGTAACCTACCCTCAGTCATTTTATTCCTGCTTTGAACCTGACCCTCTTGCTCCTCTCCCACCCAGTCCAGGCAGGATGCTCATCCCTGCTGTGTATGGACACCTGAACAATTCAAAAAAAGCAACCAGCCCAAGGCACGAGTGACCAGCAGGTGGTGAGCAGAGCACCCAGGGGTGCTGGGGTGCTGGCCCTGACTCACAGCCCCACATCAGCTGTTGCCCATCCAGCAGCTTCTTGATGCTCCCTAAGGTCTCTCCCTGCCTGGAGCACAGGTCCCAGCTCCTTGGCACCAAGAGGAAGAGCTGGAACTTGCCCACGGACTGAAACCCTCAGGTGGGACAGAAGCCTTCCTGGAACTCAGCTGTGGAGAGGTGACCCAGGAAAACAAAGCCTCCTGGTGACAGAGCAGATTGGAGGGGATGGGCTGTGCTCCAGGCTCCTCTCCAGCCCATCGATGGTGTCCTCCAGCCTCGGGCACCTCTTGTGGAGTGGCATCATCTGCTCTTGGCTGGGGTGTTACAGCTGTGCTGGGCTTTCCATGCCATGTCCCCTGCCAGAGGGGACACTGGAGTCAGAGGCTGAGGCCATGGCCAGAGTTGACAGGGAGGCAGCTCCATGCTGGGCTGAGATGATCAGTCCTGGCAAGGCTTGATGCTGTGGGTCTGACAGGTCCTGTGCTGGCTGGGATGGTACCCACAGCTCTGAACCAGGTGTCAGGACTCAGGAACCACCACTGGTCACTGCCACAGAGCAGGGAGCACCAGGCAAAGCCACCCCACAGAGATGTGGGGCAGGACCTCTGTGGGGTGCCACGCTCATCCCGAGGGGGCTGGCACCAGGATCCTGGAGGGAAATCATCCCCTGGCCAGTGCAAAGCCACCAAGAAGGCCACCAAGCAAAGAGGTCACTGCTGCTTTCTGCTGCAGTGTGGGCAGGATACAGGTGCAGGTCTCCAGCTGCTGCTTCCTACTACAAAGAGCTGACAGGTTAAACAAGCTCAAGAGGTGACAAACAAGTCCTACCAGAGCAGCCACTGCCCAGAGAGCCACCTCTTCATCCCTTCAGCTGTCAGAGGGAGGGTGTGCAGGCATTAGTCACCCCCAGCTCTTACACAAGGCAGCTGCAAGCACCCAGGAGCAAGGAAGCTGCAGGCACAGGGCTCTAATTCACACCTGAGCAGCTTATTTAGGGGTGGTCATAAAAGTCCCTGAATCCTTTGTCCACCCATCATGTCCTGTCCAACTCTGCTCTGCCCCAGCATGCCCGACAACAACCCTAAAAGTCAGCAAAGTGCTGAAATCAGTAATTCCAAAATGCACCTGGCATCAACGAAAATTCCATCCCTGTTTCAAGGGCTTTTTGCTCTCAAAGGGAGACTGAGAGAGAGGCCAAGGTCAGGAAAACAGAGCCCCATGAGCTGAAGCCTCACTTGAGCCTGAAGCCACAGACAGCTGCCAAAGTCCCCTGATGGGGACGTGTCCCACACACCAGGGTCCTGCAGGAAGTACCCAAAGAGACAGACTTCTGGGGAGCCTTATGCACCCCATTAGGAGCAGAACAGGATTTCCCCCTCTTAAACAAGCCAAGATTTGCAGTCATGCTGGGCAAGCATCACGAGCCATGCTGAAACATCAAGGACCATGGGCAGTGATGACATTTCCCAGGGATGTTTACTGGCCAGTCCATCTTGCAGAGGAGCAACCAAGTGAAAGCTCATTGTAAATTAAAAGAAGGAAAAAAAAAAATCCCTCTGCCTACTGCACAGACTCATGTTACAGCATTTCAGCCTGGAAGGATCATCTTCCTCACCATACTGAATTGGGTTTCTCCCTTACTGGTTACTGTCCATGGGGAGAGAAAAGCTGGCAAGGCTGGCCAGGGAAGTCTGCCATAAAGATGAAGGTTTGCAAGGGAAATATCAGCAGCACTTCTTACTGCTGTAACCATCACCATCAGCCTCAGATGTTCATGTGAAAAGAGTTCACAAAAGCAGCTGAGAGTAAATTCCCAGCTTCTTCTCAAGGGGGCAAAGCAAAATCAGCACTGAGGAGATTGGAGAGGCAAGAGGAAAGGCTTTTGCTCTGCCACACTCCTTTTTTCTTGTGCAATTGAACCCACCTGGACACTGAGCCCGGGGGGGATGGAGTGGGGAATATTTAGGCCCTCAGCTCCCAGCACAGCACTAAGGCAGGACCTAAGGACCTTTGGGTTCCAAGCTGAGCCTTGAGGATTAGGTGCTGGACTTGAAAACTTTTCAGGGTTGAGTCCACACCCCTCAGTTTCCCCCTAAAATTATTGCCTTTATTTTGAATGCCCAAAAAAATTGGTGCTTGCTCTTCAGCTGCATCACCACCTGCAGCCCAGCAGCTCTGGGATGCCCAGACACCTGCTGCCTTCAGGGGATGAGCTACAATCCAGTTCTGAAAAGCCAAGCTCTGAGGGGTATCTGCCAGACCATCTGCATGCAGACACAATCCTGGCACACTTCTGCCAGCAGGTCCAGCATTTTCACCACGTTCATCTTCCAGCTGGAATCACCAGCCAAAGCACAGTGCAATTTGTGGATCTCCTGCTCTTTCCATTCCACTTTGCAGCAGAAGGAATGCTGCAAATCTGGAGATGCAAGAGCCTTGGAAATACTCCAAAGTACCTGCTTTCTCCTCCCCACCCAAAGAGAAGTGGTTTGTTTTCCCCCAAATTTCCACTCCCCCCCCCATTTTGAGACAAAAGGCAAGGCCAAAATGGGGAAAACCCAACCAAGGAGCTGTTTTTCCCAGTGCAACTTTGCCCAAAGTGCAACTTGATGATGCTCACCCAGTCCAGCCCAGAGGGTGAGATGCACCTTGGCCACCTACATGGCAAACAGAGACAGGCACTGACCTGCCACTCTCTCCATCTCATCTCAAAGTGATCTTGATTTCCATAGGATTACAGGAAAATTCAGGTTCTGCACCTCTCCTCCAAGTAGAACCAGGGATGTGAAAAAAACTGAATGACCTACAAACACTCTCCCCCCCCAGCCTCCCTTCCAACCTCCTTCAGAAGAGCTGGCACCAGCCACCAGCAATCCTCTTTCCACTCCTAGGGGAGAGGGTCATTAACAAATTAGCAAGAGCAAACCAGGATAAAACTCCCAGATTTTTTTTTTCCCTTTCCAGGATAACTCACTGTTTCCCAGCCAGCCCCATGCCAAGGATGCAGCACTGCATCTCTGGAGGAGGCTGCACTGATGAATATGCAGGTGTCTGCTGCCACAGATAGTTATTTATAACTTTGTGGGATTCAGAAGGCCTTTAATGACCATTTGCTGAGAGCTGAAATAGCTCCTTTCTTTCTCTCACACAGAAACAGACTGAGTCAAATAGCCAAGGCAACCAGAAAATAATCCAGGCTGAAACCTGTGATAAAATCCTTGGCCATTTCAGAATGCTCTCACACTACCTGTCTCATGATTAACTAGGTGGACAGGTGCTCTCAATCCCCACCTGAACCTACCCAGAGGTAATAACCTTTTTCAAGCACTAAAACAGAGACACAACTCTGGAGGGGCAACTCAACCCCCTGCCTGGCACTCAAGGTGCCATCCGTGGGCAGTACAGGGCCCTGCACCTCAACAAGGAGCAGACACCACAGCTTCATGAGCAGCCCCAATCCCTGAAACTGCCTTGCTTGGGGCCACCAAACCTCTGGCTGAAGGGGTTTCAGTGCCAGCAAGGGGCTCCTTCTTCAGACATTGGTGTCCTCCTTCCCAGCACTGGGGTTCTAGGGCTCTGCTGGCACTGAGGGATACCTGAAGGACTAAGATAGGATGGGGACCAGTGCTCTGGACCACACCAGCCCTCCTGCCTGCCTGGAGAGGGAGAGGCAATAAAAATATTTTGGGTTTTAAGAAGCACTGAGTAGCTTAATCCTCATGCAGCCCATGCATACCTGAGGTTGGCTTTAGGGAAATGCAGCCTTTTGAACCTCCTATCCCAACCACTCTGTAATCACAGCAGGTCAATAAAAAGCCAAATGAAATAAAAATTAATTTAAAAGACTGGAAAGAGCAACTGGAAAAGGATTTATTCATTTTTTCCATCATATCCCTGTATAGGTACAACTTTTTTCCCCACTGGTGGTGGGGCAGGTGGGAACATCTTGCACTAAGTATGACGTGGTACAGCCTGGTGTCCAAGGCTGGGTTAGCCCCAGGAAAACCCCAGTGCAACCCCTTTAGAATGGGACCCAAAGAACTCCATGAGCTGCCCTAAGCAAGCCCCATCTCAGAAGAATGGCAGGGAGATGAGGAAGAAAAGAAGAGGCATTCTTGGAGCAAGCCTAAGAAACACCTGAGTTTTCACAGGCACAAACCATCAAGCAAAGACCTGGATACTGGTAAAGTGCCCAAGGAGACCAAAAGCTGCCTTCTGGCAATTAATTAAGCTCAAGTAATCACTCAGAGAGACACGGGGGCTGATGCTGTAGGAAACAGCCAGCAGCTATCATGACATGCAAAGAGAAAAAGCCCAATTGCCTGGCCCAGCCAGCCTTCCCACCACCAGTACATTTGGCTCTTTGAAGAAAGGAGCTCTGCCACCTCCAGACATTGCTGGAACTTGGAAATGAAAATAAAAACCAGCACATGAAACCAGCAGCCAGAGCACCTCGAAAACACTCAACCCATCATCGTTCTTATCTGGAGATAACCATCCAACCATCTGCACACCACCAGCCCTCCAGGCAAGCATCCAGAGGCAGAGACCAACTCCCTGCTGCAGATTTGCACCTCTCAGGGAAATCAGTATCCCCAGCATGAATCACAAACCCAGCAGAACCCTAGGAGGTGCTGTCCTCACAATCCCTCAGTTGAGCAGCTCCACACCACCAGCTGGGTGTTCCCAGCCCTTGCCAGTGCCTTCCCCAGCCTGGCAGGAAAAGCAGAGCCAAGGGGAGGCTGCTGCTCATGGGATTCTCTCTTGTCCTGAGTCTTCTCTGCTACAGGTACTGTTAAAGTCCTCAGAAGCACATATCTAGGTCTAACATCACTGGGGAATCCTGCAGCCTCCCCCCAAAAATGCTGAGAACACTGACAGCCCGTTGCCAGTCCTCCCAGTTATGCAGGAGGAGTTTTGGGGGTCATGGGGAGGTCTGAGCACGGGGCTTTGAAACCCAAGAACTCCAGCAGGTCCTGTGCTGCAGCAAGGACATAATTATATACACATTATATAGGGCATCTACATTACAAAGCAGCAGAGGAAGCCTTCCCAAATCCAGGCAGTGCCCAGCTGCCCCAAAGTTTCCAGCTCAGGACTGATCCACCCACGTCTTCAGGTATAAAAACTCTTGCAAGGCTTTTATTCTGTGTGTGTCCTGTCCCATCCTCATCCCCCCCTCCCCCCTTTATTTTTTTTAAGCAACAAGTTTTTCTAGATGACTAGCCCAGGGCACCTGGAACTGGAAGCACTCCAGCCCTTTAAAAAGTGCTGACTCCAGTCCACAAAAAGCCAGATAATCGTCTGCTTTTATAAGCTCATGAAACTTGGCATCTGCCAAATGGAAGGACGCAAAATTGTTAGCAAAAATTTACAATAATAGGATTTAAAAAAATAAAAAAAAAAAAAAAAAAAAAAGAAAAGAAAATAAACGGAGACACGTTTATGCCTTCATTTGACTATACAGGTTTACAAGGGCAAGGACAAGTTGGGACAGACCAAGGAACATCCTTTAAAAAAGATGCTCTTCAAAACAACATCCACACACACAGAACTAATACTTCAAACATCCCTTCTGCCTTTGTTTAAACTTGGGCACAGAGCACCCCATTGTCAAGCAGCAGCTGGACTTCTTCCTAGCCCAACACAGCACCTGACCTTGCACAACAAGGAAATACTCTGCTCCAGAGCCTTGGCACACACTTGGCCTCCCAGCCAGGGATCATCAACCCTTTCTCTGGATTTGTGCCACCCAGCACGTGGTGGGGGACAGCAGAACGTGGGCTTGAGTCACTTCCAGGCCACCAACTGGGGGTTTTCCCTTAGCAGAAGGCACAAATGCAACAGCAGAGTGTTGAAAACCAGGGAGGAGATGAAGCAGTGGGGACCCCAGCACCTGGGCAATATTTCTCTGCAGCACACAGCAACAAAGAAGGCAAAGAGGAAGAAATCTCCATCATGTACACGGACAACAGACAGGTTACCAGCTCCCACCCAACATCATTTTACATCTAGTCCTCAAAACACTTTGGCACAGAGCTCCCGTGCTTGCCTGAGTGCAGTAAATCCCTGTATCTTCAGCAATTACAGAATTACAGCTTTTTTGGCTCAAGTCGTATTTCAAAAAGCAGGGAAGAGAGCACCCTGGAAGGATTCAGGCCACACACTGCCACACTGCTTTAGCCACCTCCAAAAAGTTTAGTCAAGCCTGGCAAGCTCCCCAGGATGTCCACTGGGGCCTGTGGGTTGACCAAGTTACCAAGCTCCTGAGAGCAGCCAGAACCCACTTTCCTTAATCATAATAAAGAAAAAAAATTGTAAAAAAATCAGACTTATTCTTAAGTTGTTTAACCATCTCAGGGTCAGACCATGGCTCAGGTCAGCCCCTGGGTAGAGCCAACTCCCACATCCCCCTTGCACTCATTTGCAAAGCCTGGAACTTCTGAGAGCAGCAGGCAAACCTGTGCTAGGAACCCCCACCATCCAGGACCCCCAGACCTGTGGTGCTCAATGCTGCAGAGTGCCAGGCACCTGCAGGCACTCCCCAGCTTTGCAGCTTCCTGGGAAAAGGTGGAAGAGAAGCTTTAGGAAGGTGCACACACTGAGGAACTGCTCCTTGATTTCCATGCTAGAGTGTGTGGGAAAACCAGTGGAGCTGTGCCAAAAGGGATACCAGGTACCATGCTCAGGCTCTCCTGGCAGATAACTGGGATGCAAGAGGATTCCTGGCATTCCAGCAGCACCAGAGTATCCCCTCCCCCCCTCCCCTTACAGCCCATCCCCAAGCAGACAGCCCTGACAAGGAAGGCAGGCAGCGTATGGATGGGCTTCCTGCTCCTGCAGAAAAAGCAGATGCACACCTATATTTGCTTTTCTTCCTAAGAAGAGCTGCAATTCCTGCTGCACGAGGAGCACAACCCCACACAGGTACCCTGAGAGGGGAGCAGGTGGGTGCATGCAGCCTCACCACCCCATCCTGCCCGGATCCAGCACCCTGCTGAGCTCTGGCATCCGTGCTGCCACACATTCCTGCTGCCTGGCACCTGCCTGGCAAGTCTTGGCAGAGCACCATGCCAGGGCCCACAAGACTGCTGCTAACACAAGCACCCCTGGGAGCCAGCTCTGGCTCTGCAAGGACCAGCCAAAGCTCCCACCTCACCTCCTCGGATCTTTTCTCACCCATTTCCACTGCCTATTCCTAATCCCTCCTGAACTCAGCCATGCCAAGGGCAGTGCCACTGGTTGTGCTCGGTTTAAATGAGAGGTGTGTGGCTGTCACCCCGTCCTCCACACAAGCCCACCCTGTCATCCTTAAGCCTGTTTTTAACCTGCATTTGGGTTCCTAATGTGCAATTACCAAGTGGTGTCAGAGGGTAGGGAAGTACCAGGGAGAGGAGTTGGTTCTCTCACCCGCAGCAGGCCAGAAGCAGAGTTACAAAACAACCTGCCAGCACAGCCCGAAGAAGGCATCAGAAGTATGCAGTGAGGAGCCAGGATCTTATCGAGGAATTTCACCCCTCTCCTCAGGGAGCTGGAGACACCTCTGAAGGGAGGAAGGACAGAGAGCTCTGCCCTGTGATGTGCACCACGAGGAGAGGTTCCTGGCAGGGGCAGCTGGGACCCAGCTCCACCTCAGCTGCTCCTCCACCGTGGGCTCCAGTCCGTGCTTCCAGTGCCAACTGGGAGCTCAACGCTGAGCAGGGCTTGGCTGGGCCATGCTGCTGGCAGAAGCTGCTGGGGATGCCGGTGCCAGCTCTGGGCACAGGGGAGGCAGAGCCACGCAGTGCCCAACCGGGACACGAGTGGGGCAGTACCGGGGCAGTACCGGGCAGAGGGGCTCGGGGTCCTGCCAGTCTCAGAACCCGTTCCCGGCCATCCCAGCCCAGGTTCTCCTGAAGCCCTTGGAGTTCCTGCCGGCATTCTGCCCCCAGCCCACCTCCCGCCGCCCCTGCCCCCCGCTCCACACCGGGCAGGTTCCTGCCCTTCCCCAGAGCGCTGGGGGCAGCTGGGCAGCCGGCGGGGCTGTCCCGGGAAGGGATCATTCCCGGAGAACCGCGGCGGGAGAGCAGCAGCAGAAGCAGCAGCAGCAGCAGCACCCACCCACCCCGGGGCTGCTCCCGGGGCTGCCGGCCCGGCTGTGAGCAGAGCAGGGCCGGGCCGGGCCGCGCCCTGGTGCCGCAAAGCGACGTCGCCTCCGCTCCGGGAGGCCCGGTCCGGTCCCATCGCTCCGGTACGCACTCACCTGTCACCGGCCCGGACACGGCGGAGCGGCCGCGGCTCCGGTTCCGGCCCCGGTTCCGGCTCCGGCAGCGGCCGCTGGGCTCGGCAGCGCGGGCCCGCGGCGACCTGCAGCCCGCTCCCGGCCCGCCTCCGGCCCGCCCCGCCCCGCCAGCCCCGCCCCGGCCCGGCCCGGCCCGGCCAGGTGAGCACCGCCCGCACCAGCCCCGCACCCCGCGTCCCGCGTCCCGTGCTGGCAGCCTCCTTGGGCTGGGGGAAAGAGCTCTGTGGTTCTCCTTTTCTAAAGAAAAAATTGAAAGAAAAAAGCTTTAAATTCTTAAAAAGACAAACAAACCCCCTCCAAAACGCAACCAAACAAGAAACACATAAAAATGACTTCTTAAAACCTTTCTGAGCAAGGTCTTAGCTTCTCTTGCTTGTAACAAAGGAAGTTTAAAATGCTCCTTTAGAAAAAAAGTCTTAAATTCTCCTGGTTTAGGGTTTTTTTTGTTGTTGTTTGTATTTTTTTTTTCAAAAATTAAAATTAATAATTAAAATTTTCCTTTTTTTGGAACTCCATTCTCCTTTTTAGTTTTAAAAACGTCTTGAATTCTCTTTAAAAAAAAAACAAAAAAACCAGAGCGACTTAAATCCTCATAATTCTTTAAAAAATAATTTTTAAAAAATAATTTTTAAAACAATCTTAAATCTCCTTTTTGTATTATAAAAAACAAACAAACAAACAAAAAAAAAACCCCAGCACAAAATAAAACCACAACACAACCTCACGGCTCCTCTCCATGCGCAGCTCCCAGTGCCGGGTTCCTGTGCTGCTGGAAGTGCTCAGCCACACCTAAAAGCACACCTAACCCTAACCCTGACCCGAACCCGAACCCGAACCCGGACAGCAGGGCCCGTGGGTCAGGACCTGTTCCGGAGGGTCCGATCTTGTCCCGGGCCAGCGGGGAGGTGCAGCCCCCCTGCCCGGGGCCCTTCAGGCAGCGTGGGGCCCGCAGTGCCCCGAGGCCACGGGGAGCAGGGGCAGCGAGACAGGTTGGGCTCCTTGGGATGGAACAGGTGCCTGCCGAGGGCATGGAAGGCTTGGGAATCTCCTCACCTCTTCCCTCTCCACCCGAGCTCCCAAAAAAACCCTCAGAAAGCTCCTCGTGCCTCCCATTGCTGGTGCCCTTCCACCCAGCATGGTGTGGGCTCTGGTGACCCATCTGTCCCCGGCCTCCACTGGGGAGGGTGCTCCAGCCAAGCACTGGGGCAGACACACATTTATCCTCATATTATTTATCCTCATATTATTTATCCTCATATTGTTTATCCTTTATCCTCATATTATTTGTCCAGGAGCTCCTGTGGAATGTCCCCCTGCTCATGAGGAAGGATAACACACACGTCAGAACGCAGGTCCCAAGATGGCTGCCTTGAAGTGGACCTCAGGGCTGCTGCTCCATCACAAAAGGTGTACTAATTTTTACCTATAATCAGAAAAATACCCATCTCATGTGGACCTCGTCACGTTTAGGACATCTTTAGCTTCCCACTTTGCCACGTTCAAGCTGCTGAGATTAAGGGGTGATGCAGCACACGAGTATATGTTTGTCACTCAACAGCTTTAATTAGGTTTTAAATGAAGTTTTCTGTTGTTCTGATATATTCCTCGTAATTATGGTCTCCTCAAATCAGATAACACATCTGACACTCCATAACACGCCATGCCCTGGAGATCTTACAGTGCAGGAGGAACAAATATCTCTATAAGAAAACAACAAAAGCTGTTCTCAGGAGATATGTATCTTATTTATTAGCCCAGATACTCTTCTGTGATCCTAATTAGACACAAACTGAGCAGAGGTTCATTTGCCACTAATAAGGACAGTTGTCTTTCTTTCAGTAAAAAGATTTTGAGTTTTAAATCTTTCTACCCTTAGCAGCTTGTAAAAAAAAAAATGGAAATATCTTTTCACTTGTAAAGATAATACTGGAAAAAATAAATAGGTTTTATTTTAGGTTTTATAGGGTTTTTGTAACTCTGCACTCTTATGTCTGTGTGATCCTTTGGTCCCCTACCCTACAAAGAGTTCTCCATGCCTTCCATCAACCAAGATGGATGAAAGTATTCAGAGAACAGCTCCATACTGCTGAGCTCCTCCAGATCAGGTACTCATGGACCACCCCCTCCAACCCAAATCTCCAGATTTCTTCCTGAAGCTCAGAAGCTCCCGTGGTGCTGAGGCCACGTCCAGGGACTGACCCATGAGTAACAACAGAGGTGATTTCTGGGGTTGTGCTTACTGGGTCCTCACTGGGTTTTCTAAAGATGCATCTCAAAGTTTGGAAAAGTCTCATGGTGGTTGTACACTGAGCACCTGAGCTGCTTTTGAGAGGAGAAGGGACCTCAGCATCTTGAGTACTGAGTAGCTGAATTATACCCAAGCAGGTCCTTTGGTCTCTACAGGAGCCTCCCTACTGCAGGTGGGACCAAACTCTACCTGAGTTTCCCCAAAGATGATGATGCTGTCTTGCTGATGTGTGCTCAGGAATGCAACAAGAAGACTCCTTCCTCTGGGGCTTCTTAAGATACAGAAAAATGTAAGTATTTAAAAATAGATATGGTAATTAAAAATATTCTATATATATATTTATACAAGAGTGCTGTCTCCCGTTGCTAAGCATACACTTGTAGTAGGGTTGGGAAGTGGCTATTGACCCTTTCAGCACTCTTAGGACTTTGGGAGAATTTTGAGGGGTGTTACATTTTTTGAAGTTTCTTTTGGAAGACTGTGAACCCACCACTGTTTTTCTGACCAGGGTTTTATTACACAACCATCCTCTGTTTTGCTAGGAGACAGAAGATGCCTCCCCTGATGTAACAAAAGAGCCAGTCTGGAAGAATTTTTTCCTCTGTTTCTAGGACAACAAGAGACATGAGAAAGAAAAGGCACTGCAGCATCACAGGAAGCCAAATTGGGGCTCAGTGCTGCAGAGCCACTGCAGCTGACTGCCAGCACACCATGGACAAGCCCTCAGCATCCCCACCCACAGCACTGCTGGAGTTGGGGCTGGCAGCAAGGAGAGACCTTGCTCTGCTGGGAAGATGAGCTGATGTCCCTCAATGGCTTTCCTCTTGGCTTTTCCCATCCTCCTGCTTTATTCAGGTGTTCACTCTGCTTCTGCAGCTACCCTGGACAAGTTGCTGAGAGCTTGTGTCCTGAAATATGTTCAGCTTGTGGCTGAAATAAGAATGGAGATGTTCAACAGCAGCCTGCGGGGTTGCAACCCAAGGCAGTCAAAGTTTTGGACATATTTATGCATTTGGATAACATTTTTCAAAAAAACCCACCACCAGCAGCTGCCATGTCTGTGCCTGTCTGCTTTCCACACCTCTGGTGGTGGGAGCTGTGAAGGGAGGTGACCTGCAAAGGGCTTCTTGAAAAGTGGTGCCCCAAAAACCCCTGGTGCAGATGAACGGGAGCCAAGGGGAGAGGCAGCACTGTAAAAACCCAGGATGTGGGCAGAGAAAGAAATCTCAGGTCCTTACATCCTCCAGAAATCTGTGTTGCCTGCTTTTTGCTAGAACAGCTCCTGGGAATGGTACAAACCAGCAAAGCCTGGATTCAGAGGGGAAGTGAATGACTCCAAATGCAGAGCAGGGGCTCTCACTTACCCCTTTTGCAATAAAAAGTAGACAAAAGGGATGTATTTAAGTACCTTCTCCATTCCTATTTATTGTCCCCAGGGGAGAGCAGGGCTTGGTCTGTACAGCTTCGTGGCTGTTCCCCACTTCAGCAGCAACTTGAGCTGTGCAGAGCCAGGAACAGAGGAGTGGGAGAACAGAACGACAGTGGATGGGAGCCTAGAGAGAGGAAAATGGGCTGAAGGAAGAGAAAGAGGAAAGAAGGGAAAGTTGGGAGGAAAAAAGATGCCCAGGGCACATCCTGCAATCTCTCATTCCCCATCTAGGTGCTGGGTAGGATTCTCAAGATCTGCCTTTCCCCTTGGAAATAGCCCCATTAATTCTGGCTGTGGGGTGGGAATGCAGGAGCTCTGTGCCACACTGCTGCTGGGGAGCCCGTGACCTGGGCTGTCCGGGTTTCCCAAGCATTTAGCAGTGTGATCATGCTAATTCAGTTTGGGTCTTTCAAAAACTTGCTGGGAAAAGTCCCTTCCTTCCCAGAGGCACTGAAAGTTTTCACCTCCTGACCCTCCCTTTTACTGAGAGGTTCAAAAGCAGCACTGCAGCTGTGAAGGTTTTTATTCATGCCTCAGTGATTCTCTGCTGGCAGAGCAAGCTGGTGTTTATCTAGGCTTGACCTCTCTTCTTTCAGCCTGGAAATGTCTCTTTTTTATTGTGTTAAGAGCAGGGCAATGCTGGAAACCTCCCTGCCTTGCCATTCTCTGTGTGCCAATGCCCTGGTACCTGTTACCAATCCATTCCCCCCAGGAGCTGGGGCTCTCTCTCAGCACTGATCCCATTTGCTCATCAAGCTGCAGATTCATTTACATTTAATGCATCCTGGTCTGTCTGTGAAACACAACTCTGCTCCCACTCTGACACCGACATCCAGTCTCCTGCCACAAAGTCACCTGTTGGTTTCTGAGAGCAAATTAAAGACATTTCTCCCCCTCATTCCAGTAGGCTACTGCTGGCCTTGCCAGGACCTCCAGTGTGTCCTCCTCCTCCTCCCCTCCACTGCCAAGACTCAAGATTTTCAGAGGAAAAAGGTTGGGGTGCAAGGTGAGTTGGGAGGAGTTGGGAGAGGAAAAGTTTCTAAACTGCCAGTTCAGAGCTGTGGGATTAATTCACACCACCGGGTTAGGATTGGTAACACAGTTAACAGATTGTTAACACAGTTTAAAAAGGGAGAGTCCCAATGTCAGTGCAGATGGGTGCTTCACACTGGTGGTGATACAGTGATGGGCACGGCTGTTGATAAGGCAGGAATAGCCCTCACCCCTTTTACACCTTCCCTGCCACCTGAAAACACTGTAAAACCAGAAACATGCATGGTTCAGGGGCTGAATTTACCTTGGGTTGTGTCCCCAGCACCCACACTGCAGAGCCCTCTGCAGAACCTGGGGTAGGGACCTGCTCCCCAGCCTCCTGCATCCCTCCTGTTCTTTCCTCCTTAGGAGAGCTCAGATTCCCTACCTGCAAAATGGGGATAATGAGGAAAATGGGGATAACGTTTGCTTTGCTTGCAGGGGTCTGGAGCAGCAATTAATGAGTGTATCTGGAGTGGTTTTTCTGAGGGGTGAGATAAGCAGTGAGGATTCATGAGGTAGGTGTAAAGCATTATGATGAATTATTGAGAATCAAAGGTAAATATTGGTATTGCTGCCCAGGCAAGCCTCAGACTATCTGACTTCTAACCTTGTTAGCTTCTTTTTTCCTCCCTCAACCCAACAATGGAGTGATTTCACCCCTTCTGCTCACATCCAGTTGAGTGTAATGATCCAATAAATCATACTGGGCTGACCCAGCTGGCTTTTGGTGGGCAGGAGAGGAGAGGTGCAGCCAGCCCAGCAGTGCTAGGACAATAAATTGCATTGGACATCTTCATTTGTACCCCTGCTGGGAGCTTCTCACCTGCAGTGGCACCCAGGGGAGGCAGAAGACTCTTCCTTTGCAAGGAAAGCATCACCAGAAGCCAGCTCCCTGCCAGCTTTACCCAGCAAACTTGCTGGGGGAGCTTCTTCTAAGCCTGTGTTGCAGGTCAGGAGGTGCAAACACCCAGATGAGATCCCAGCACTCCTGGTTACCACTCCTGGGGTGGCCTGGGGAACAGGCTGTGGGATGCTCCTCACCCAGACTTTGCTTAGAGACCCCCCCAGAAAGACTGGGCAAAAATCAGCAATGGCTCAGGAGAATGTGGGGCCAAGGAGACAGCAAGGAGCTGCTGTAAGCTGGGCTGGGATGATGATTTGGGTGAGGGGATAGGAGTGCACCCTCAGGAAAGTGGCAGATGGCACAAAGTCGGGTGGAAGTGAGACAGGTGACAAGAGGAAATGGGGTAAAGCTCCATCAGGGGAGGTTCAGGTCAGGTTTTAGGGGTTGTTAAACATTGGAAGAGGCTTCCCAGGTGGTGGAGGCCCCAGCCCTGGAGGTGTTCAAAAGATGGGCAGATGAAGAGCTACACTGGATGGTTCAGTGGTTGGGGGTTATAGGGTGGGTGGATGATCTTAGAGGTCTTTTCCAACCTTGATGATTCTACAATTCTATAAAAAAAAGTCTGAAGGCAGCTTGGCCTCCTCTGCCTTGAAGCCAAAGCAAAGATGACCTGTTCCAAACCAGTGTGTGTGTAACCTGAGTCCGGAGTTGCCACGAGCAGGTTTTTCCAGTTTTTCTTGCAGACTTCCCACCTCCTTCCCTGCCAAGGCTTCCAGTTTTCACACTCAGGAGGACACCTGAACAAAGGTGCCATTCCTGTGCCATTCCCAGGGCTTCCCAACTGCTTATCCAACACCTCAGGATCCCCTGCCAGCCTCACAGCTCCAACCTCAGAGTCCTCTCCCCCCACCCAAACCAGAGATCCTCCCCATGGCCTCACTGCTCTGGTTGTTGCTCAGGGCATCAAAATCCAACACAAAAATCCAACACAGCCCAGCACCTGCCCCATGCCCTAAGGGGGGACCTTGGGCAGGAATGTGGAGGGTCCTGAGTGAGCCCAAATCACTTTGGGTACTGACTTGGACACCCAAGACCACTTCTAGACAGAAGCCTCCAAAGGTTCATAGGAAAGTTTCTAATAGTCCTGTGTTCTTTTTATAGTAAAAACCATTTTGGTTTTGGTTTTTTGTTTGTTTGGGGGTTTTTTTTGGTTTGGTTTTATTTTGTTTTGGTTTTTCCAGCTAGGAAGACCAAGGTCATACCTGAAGGCCTCAGTTCAGCAACAGAGTTAGAACTGGCTTGGAATCCATCACTAAAGACTTCAATCCCTGCAGGATAACAATAGTTATCCTGTTATTTCAAGTCCTAGGTGGGTCCTAGAGGCACCCAAAACACAGAAAGAATAATGCCTAAATAAGAGAAATTTTTTTTTCTCTGACAGAGTTTTGCAGGTTTTCTTTTAAATAAATTATTATCATGCTCAAGGGGCTACATTTTTATTAGCTACTGATTCTGTATGAACATATTATTTGTCAGGATATTTTATTTTCTCTCCATGTCTGGGCTACTTGAGTAGTCTGGGTAATGTATTTCAGACAACTGGAATTCACTTGGAAAGCCAGAGAGAAAGCAGACTTATTTCCTACTATTCTAGGAATAAATGGTACCCAGTTCCTACAAGGTATTGCTGTATCCTTAACCCAAGGTTTTCTAGGAACTGCACAAACCATGCAAACAAAGTTGCTTTTCATAGAATCATAGAATCACAGAATCACAGAATGGGCTGGGTTGGAAGGGACCTCAGAGCTCATCAAGTCCAACCCTTGCTCCACTCCCCCCGTGGTTCCCAGCCCATGGCACTGAGTGCCACATCCAGGCTCTTTTGAAATATCTCCAGGGATGGAGAATCCACCCCTTCCCTGGGCAGCCCATTCCAATGGCTGAGCACCCTCTCCAGAAAGAAATTCTTTCTAATGTCCAACCTAAACCTCCCCTGGCACAACTTGAGACCTCTTGTGCCCTCTTGTCTTGCTGAGAGTTGCCTGGGAGCAGAGCCCAACCCCCCCCTGGCTCCAACCTCCTTTCAGGGAGTTGGAGAGAGTGATGAGGTCTCCCCTGAGCCTCCTCTTCTTCAGGCTGAACAGCCCCAGCTCTCTCAGCCCTTCCTCACAGGACTTGTGCTGGATCCCTTCCCAGCCTCCTTGCTCTTCTCTGGACCTGCTCCAGCACCTCAATCTCCTTCCTGAGCTGAGGGGCCCAGAACTGGACACAGGACTCAAGCTGTGGCCTCCCCAGGGCTGAGCACAGGGGCAGAATCCCTTCCCTGGACCTGCTGGCCACGCTGTTCCTCAGCCAGCCCAGGATGCCATTGGC
>NC_092439.1:13900930-13988430 GCF_036169615.1 Heliangelus exortis | reverse complement strand
CCAGCACCCCCCACTCACCCTCTTTCTCCCAAAGGGAATTTATGGGCACTCTGAGTCACTCATGTGATGTTTCCTCCCCTGCCTCTGCTCAGATGGGACCGTGACAATTGTTTTTCAGCCCAGAGGATGCTTCACACTGAGAGCCAAGCCTGGTCCTCAGGAGGTGGGTGCCACCCACCAGCAAGCTCCTCCTGCCTCAGTCAGCCTGGGAGCTGTGTAGCCAGGGTTGTTTATGCTGCCTGTACAACTCATCAGCTCTGCAGGCTGCTTTCCAGCATCAAAGCACTTCGCAGGCGTTCTGCAAGCTTCTGACAAAGCCTCATGTGACAAGAGTTCTGGAAAGGGGATGGAAAGGTAAAGGAGAGCAGAGGAATTTGCCCTGGGAACACAGAGTTGGCAGCAGAGCCGAGATGAACAATCAGCAGCTGCTGCCTTTGAATCTCATGCTCTTATCTTTGGCTGTGCCTCACTCACTGCCTTCAGGTAAAAAAGTGGCATCGTGAAGCCTGGTGCTCATCTTGGGGCCAGAGAGAAGATTTTAAGGGGTTTGCTTCAGGTCTGCACTCCTGTGGTCACAGCCACTGGTCTGAGCAGTCCTGCACCAAGGATTAACCTAAGTTATCCCAGCCATTGGGCTCATGGGTCCCAACCATGGTCAGCACGGATTTCCTTGAACAGGAAAGAGAAAGGAAAAGATCCATCCATGTCCTCTCATCCCAGCTGATCTTTCAGCCTGGTTAAAGCAGGCAGTAGCAGCCCAACAGCCTGTGCTGCACCCTCCAGCACTGCTCTTGGTGTGGAGCTGGGTCAAGGTCTGGTCCAGCTGCAGAAAAACCCCAGGGGAGTTGGGGGTTTTCTGCCAGGCTGGTGCCTCTGCATCAGGCAATCAGGGAAATGCTTGTGCCAACAAAGGAGGAGGTGGAGGAGCAAGTGCTTGGATCAAGCTGGGGCATGAGAACAACTTAAACCACTTTTCCCATCTTTAACCATAGCAGCAGAGCAGCTTCAGGCATGTCAGTGGAACTACAGCAAACTGGACTGGTACCATGATTTGTATCAGTCTGTACCTGAAAATATCTGGCCTAGTTGCTCAAAACTCATAATAACCCACACACAACCATGTTACAGGTTTAACACTGGCCCTCCTGACTTTCTAACCCCCTTATATGAACTGCAGCCCCTCTCCTAGGTGGTCCTGGGACCACAAACTATTAATTTTCCTCCCATTGCTAGAACAATCTTGAAGAATGTTTTGCCTGTTTTGCTTCATTTTTTTCTTACTACACAGGAAAAGTTAATTAAAAGAAACCCAAAACAAAACAGAGCAAACAAACAAACAAATTCAAACCAAAACAGAGGTAATACACTTCCTGGCTTTCTCTCTTAAACATGAAGCAAAAATGAGAAGGCTCCAGCAGATAACAACAGGGCCACTCCATCAGAGTGTTCCCAGCCCCCCCTGAGGAGCTGCTCCCCTGGGGGAGGTCACAGCAACACCTTGAGCAGCTCCTTGGCTCTAAAGCTGCCACTTGCTGTCCCCCTGGCAGTCTGTGTCAAGGCTCTGCCCCCCAGCTTTGCTCTCACCATCCCAGCTGCAAAAGAGATGTCATGCATGCAGCATCTCTCCCAAAGCCCTCCAGGACCTGTTGATGAAGCCTCCAGAAGCACTGGAGGACTTCAGTGTCACCCTTGTTTTGGGGATTTCCTCCTTCCTGGGGCAGGAGAGGGTGGAAATTACAGGAACCAAATCTCCAGAGCACAAGCAGAGAGGGCAAAGCAGTTTGGGCTTCTCCACTGATGGCTTTGCAGGGTGAACAGACAAACTGCCAAGGCTGAGGACTGCAGGGATGGGGTGATGCAGGACAGGAGGGAGCCCTGGATGCAGAGGGGAGGGGAGGATTGCAGGGATGGGGTGATGCAGGACAGGAGGGAGCCCTGGATGCAGAGGGGAGAGGAGGATTGCAGGGATGGGGTGATGCAGGACAGGAGGGAGCCCTGGATGCAGAGGGGAGAGGAGGATTGCAGGAAGGGGGTGATGCAGGACAGGAGGGAGCCCTGGATGCAGAGGAGAGGTGAGGATTACAGGGATGAGGTGATGCAGGACAGGAGGGAGCCCTGGATGCAGAGGAGAGGGGAGGATTGCAGGGATGGGGTGATGCAGGACAGGAGGGAGCCCTGGATGCAGAGGGGAGGGGAGGATTGCAGGGATGGGGTGATGCAGGACAGGAGGGAGCCCTGGATGCAGAGGAGAGGTGAGGATTGCCAGCTCTGCGTGTGCTCAGGCTGGGGAATATCCTGAGGAGTCCAAACATGTGCAGAGGTGGCTGGGACTTGGGAAATCTTGCCCCAGGCCAACAGAACTCTAGTGAGTGACCAGGTGAACGCCTGCAAATCCCACATTCATTAGAAGTATCCCTTTAATGAGCTCATTAATGATGTCTGCTCTCCTAGGAAATGGGCTTTCTTGAGGCTTAAGTCTGGGGAGAAGATCTGAGCTTCTGCTGAAACCTTCTGCTGAGTCAGCTTTGCCAGGGTCCTTCTGTTAAAGGACTTCCTGATGTCTGACAGAGGTTGGGTCCATGCTGGGCAGTTACTGAGCCTGTCTTTCTCTTTTCTACACTCAAGACTCATTTTTGGGATGCTTGTGAGAGCCCCAAAGTGAAGCATCTCTAGTTCTCCGTTGTGTTTAAGGGGTATGAAGAAAAGGAAGGAGCACAGACTGACAAGTGCACGAGCCTTACCACGAGTGTCTCTTCTCCAGGAAAACAAGAGGAAACAAAATAGATCAAGGGTTATTTTTCTTGGTGAGGAGAAGGGATAATTTCCTGGTCATGACTCAGTGCTGTCACATGGAGTCAATGCCTGTCCTTTATACCCTTCACAGCCTTGCCTCTCAAACACTGCTCATGACAACACACCTCTCAGGTAAGGTGCAATTAGCTGGGAGTTCACTGGCTCATTGCTAGCAATTAACCAGCTCCCCCGTGTCCCATCAACCCACCCTAATCACTGCCTCATCACTCCAGCCCTAACACTTGGTAGCCCTTAACAGTAAATACCATCATTAAACCTGGGACTGAATTTACTCCCAGCCAGGCAGTGATTACTTGCTGGGGTCACTGCCAGCATGGAAACTGAGCAGAGGGGTTGATGTATGTATGGCTGATGTAAGTAGAATCCCACTCAAACACAAGCACACCTTACTAGTGAGCAGCAGGCAGTGTCTATTCCATAAAATACCAGGAAAGACAAGTTATTTAATGACTATCTGCCAAAGTCCTGCCAGTGCTCCCAGTTCTTACAGAGAGAGCTGAAGTCATTCCTGTTTGTGCCATGCAGGGTGAGAATGCTTCACTCCTTTTGGGTTTTAGACTGACATTACTGTTTATGGGGTTAATAAAGCCTGAGGGATGTACTTGGGCTTAACCCTTCAGGGAGACACATGTGAGCTAACTGGAGCAGAGAGAGCTGTTGGTCCAAGCAGAAGCAGCATCCCCAAGTTCCAAACTGCTGGGCTTTAAAAATTGTCTTTGAAAGCAAAATTATTGAAAAAAATAATTCAAATACCAATTCATTTCATTCACCTTTAAGATTCTTAATTTCTGTGTTCATCTAGGTCAAACCTCCTCCAACTACATATGACATGGTTTTCCTTAACTTTCCTTTAGATACAAAAAGCATCCTTAATTCTCACAGATCCAGTAACCAGGGCTTCCAGACAAGGCTCCTTCTAAAACTGTAAACTTTGGCAACACTGCACGATTCATGATTTGTGGTGGGGTTTGTTTTTTGTTTTGGTTTTCTTTCCCAAGCTGACAACTGGTGCTACACAGTCCCCATCGAAACAGTAAAAAATTATCTATGTAACAGGTATGACCCTCTCTCTAATCCCTCCTCCAGCCCTGGAACAGCCTGGCTGTGCTAATCCTACACCTCCAGGTCATCCCTGCAAATCCAGGTCAGCAATAATCAGCAGTTTGCTTCCCATCCTGAGGCTGCTTGGGGATTGCACCATTGGTCTGGGGACTCCTTTAGCAGAGGAGCATCCTGCTCCCCAAATCCCTGAGGCTCTGGATGGAAAATGGTCTGGTATGGCTCCTGTGCCCCAGCAGCCCACCCCGGGGACAGAGCTGGCTGGGATCTGGCTGGGATCTGGCTGGGATCTGGCTGGGTTCTGGCTGGGTTCTGGCTGGGTTCTGGCTGGGATCTGGCTGGGATCTGGCTGGGTTCTGGCTGGGTTCTGGCTGGGTTCTGGCTGGGTTCTGGCTGGGATCTGGCTGGGATCTGGCTGGGTTCTGGCTGGGTTCTGGCTGGGATCTGGCTGGGTTCTGGCTGGGATCTGGCCGGGATCTGGCTGGGTTCTGGCTGGGATCTGGCTGGGTTCTGGCTGGGATCTGGCTGGGATCTGGCTGGGATCTGGCCGGGATCTGGCTGGGATCTGGCTGGGATCTGGCTGGGATCTGGCTGGGTTCTGGCTGGGTTCTGGCTGGGATCTGGCCAGGATCTGGCCAGGATCTGGCTGGGATCTGGCTGGGGGGTGCAGGGTGACACCTGGGTGGCTGCAATCCCTCTGTGGAAGCGTGTGCCTTGTCCCAGGTGTGCTCCCAAGGGACCTCTGGACAAAGCCTCCAAATATAGTTTCAGGAATGGGGAAAAAATCAAAGATGCCACTTCAGCCTGAGGATGCCCCTCTTCTGCTCCAGCTTTGCTGGCCATGCTGGCACCAAATCCCTCTCTGCTGATTTTGGGATGTCCCTCTGCCTTTGCCTGCCACCGGGATGCTGAGGAACTGCTCTTCTACACACATGAGTCCAGGAGGGATCCCCAGGTCTCCTGATGCCTTTGTGTCTATGGCAAAGGTTTGTTCAGGCTGCCCCCAGCCCTGTGCCCTGATAAATAACCCAAGCTGTGAGACCAAAGGTCTCAGCACTCCGAGCCTGCTCCATCCTCACTCGCAGCACCAAGGCTTTTCTGAGCCCTGGCACTGCGTTTCAGTGCATGCCCCTGAACCTGGGCAGGACCTCAGCCTCTCTGCAAGGCTTTGAGATTCCTCTGAAGCTCCAGGATGGATGTTACCCTGTGGAGGGGACTTCTCATCTTGCACAGCTTGGACCTGCCCTCTCATTAATGCCTGGCACATGGCTTCAGGTGGCTCTGAGAGGTCCCAGGGGTGTGAGATGCTCTGGGCTGAGCACTGCATCTCCGGGCAGGCAAGAGCCCTCCCCCTGCCAGCTCCTCACCTCCGATCTCCCAAGTGAAAAGCCCTTTCTTTACAGGACAGCCCCCCCAGCAGCCCCTCACTTCCCTGCACACAGCTGAGCCTCGACCCAGGGGCACAGGGACAGAGGCAGGAGCAGAGCTCTATCAGCACCGAAACCTCTCTCATCGCAATTTCAAGCCACCTCCTCCCAGCACAGCTCCTGGCTCTGGGAGCCCTCTAGGGCTTCCGTGAGTTTGATCAATCGGCCAGACCCAAACCTCCCTGAAATCCCCTGCTTTGTCCTTTTGTGCCCGGAGAGCTGACCCGAAGGTTCCCGGGACTGCCCTCTCCTCGCACAGCTTCTCCCCGAGCATCCCCTCACGGAACTGCCCCTTCCAAGGCACCCGAGCTGCCAGTGCCCTCCCCCGCCCCATCAGAACCGGCTCCGGGTCGGTGCCGGACCGCAGTTGGCAGCCGAGAGCCAACACCGACGGCAGTCCCCTGGCACCTTCCTGACACCCTCCTGGCAAAACGGGACACGGGCAGGATGGCCCAAAAAGTCCTCCCGAGGGCAGGGCTGGGGCCGGGGCTGCGCAGGGGGTACCTGGGGGCCTGGAGGCTCCGGTGCTCCTCGCTCCGCGGCCGCTCCGCAGCGGGAAGGGGGCACCCGGTCCCGGCTCCTGGCTCCTGGCTCCCGGTTCCCGGCTCTCGGTTGCCAGGACACCTCGGCGTTCAAACCCGAGCTGGGACCAATCAGCCCCAGGGCTGGGCAGCATCGGCTCCACCTCATCCGCCGCTGCCGTGGGTTTGAATGAAGGAGCCTGAGCGCGGTCACGCAGCCCGTGGGAAGCTGTCCCTGTGTCCCTGTGCGGGTGGGCTCTGCCCCCGCCCTCTGCGCTTCGCCGGGAGCAAACAAAAGGGCTGTGGAGAAGGGAAAGGAGGGAGCAGCTCTGCCCGCCCTGCCCAGCCTGGGACTCCTGGGTCTGTCTGCTCCCGGGGTCACCTCTGCCCGTGGCCAGCAGGTCCAGGGAAGGGATTCTGCCCCTGTGCTCAGCCCTGGGGAGGCCACAGCTTGAGTCCTGTGTCCAGTTCTGGGCCCCTCAGCTCAGGAAGGAGATTGAGGTGCTGGAGCAGGTCCAGAGAAGAGCAAGGAGGCTGGGAAGGGATCCAGCACAAGTCCTGTGAGGAAGGGCTGAGGGAGCTGGGGGTGTTGAGGCTGGAGAAGAGGAGGCTCAGGGGAGACCTCATCACTCTCTCCAACTCCCTGAAAGGAGGTTGGAGCCAGGGGGGGGTTGGGCTCTGCTCCCAGGCAACTCTCAGCAAGACAAGAGGGCACAAGAGGTCTCAAGTTGTGCCAGGGGAGGTTTAGGTTGGACATTAGAAAGAATTTCTTTCTGGATCAGCCATTGGAATGGGCTGCCCAGGGAAGGGGTGGATTCTCCATCCCTGGAGATATTTCAAAAGAGCCTGGATGTGGCACTCAGTGCCATGGGCTGGGAACCACGGGGGGAGTGGAGCAAGGGTTGGACTTGATGAGCTCTGAGGTCCCTTCCAACCCAGCCCATTCTGTGATTCTGTGACACTCCTTGTGACCCCAGAGCAGCCACCTCCACCCTCAGAGATCTGCCCTGGGCCGTGGACACAGCTGCAGGGATGCTTTCTGGCTTGAGTGTGGTCACAAAGGCATTTTTCATCCCAGCCAAGTCCTGCAAGATGGTTTTTTGTTTGTTTGTTTTTGATTTGTTTTTAGGTTTTGTTTGTTTTTTGCAGAGCCCAGAACTGGAGCCCCAAGCCCCTTGTGAGCAGAGGGTGCAGAAAGCCCATCCTTGGGGCAGGGCATCCCCCTGCAGCTGCCACTGAGGTGCAAATCTGAGTGAGCAGCCAGCATCTCTGCTGCTTTGGTGGGTGCCAGGGGGGGTGACACCCACCAGGCTCCTTCCCAAGGTGGGGTAGGTTCAGGTGCCTCTGAAGAGAGGCCTCCAGGTCACCCTGGGGGTGGTGGCAGGGGATGGCACACAATGGTGACTTCATGGGCCCAGGTATCCTGGCAGGGCCCCTCCTCTGGAGCCCCTTGGCCCCTCCAAACCAGGCACCTCTGTGGATCTCTCCTTCCTGCTCATGGGATTAATTAACAGGGTAACATCCTCCATGCCCAGAGCAGATGCTGTGTCTCTGATTTCTGCTGACCTGCTGATTCCTGTTGATTCTCTCCAGCAGGAGGCAACTGAGGTTTTGCAGACTCCCAAGAGAAGACCTGAAGTGTGGTGTGAGCACACTGGAGGGAAGAAGTGTAGGATCAGCTTTGTGTGGTGCTGGGCCTGACTCACCTTGCCATTCTACCATCTCCCAAACACTAATTTCATTCCAATAATTAGCTACACCACTGAGGTCTGACCTGCTCCTGTGGCTGGCACTTGGGCTCCTTTGCTTCCCACCCAGTTCAGGCAGCAATTAACAAATCCAGGCTGGCTCCTCACCCCACTACATTCTCTGCTCCACAGGCAGGTGCAAAGGAGCTGATTCCCTGAGCCTTTCCCCAGGGGACCCACGTGTTGCCTGTGTAGGACACTGTTTCTGCAGGAGATGTCCCACGTGAGGCTGGGAAGGGATGTAACTCATTCATTTTCAGAACATTCCTCTAGTTAATTTGGGGTGACCCTCTGGAGCAGCCAAAAGCACAGGAAGGTGCCCATGTGGCTCTGAGGTTTTCCTGCTCATCAGGCTCCAGCAGTGCTGGTGGGGCCACAGTTGGAGATGTCCCTCGTTTGTTTTAGTTCCTGTGGGTTAATTCCATGGACTCAGCACAGGAGGAGAGGAGAAACAACAGCCCCAGAAAGCAATGGGGTGGATTTAAGCCTCTCATTATCTCCATCACCCCAATTACAAAACCTGGGGAGGGAGGCAGCTGTCAGCCCCACTGACACACAGGCTGCAGGAGGGGGAAAACAACATTTCTGGGTCCTCCCAAAGGAGACAGACAAGAGAACAAGTGCACATCAGCATGGAGCCAGGGGGCCAGGTGGGGGTGAAAGGAGATTGAGGTGCTGGAGCAGGTCCAGAGAAGAGCAAGGAGGCTGGGAAGGGATCCAGCACAAGTCCTGTGAGGAAGGGCTGAGGGAGCTGGGGGTGTTGAGGCTGGAGAAGAGGAGGCTCAGGGGAGACCTCATCACTCTCTCCAACTCCCTGAAAGGAGGTTGGAGCCAGGGGGGGGTTGGGCTCTGCTCCCAGGCAACTCTCAGCAAGACAAGAGGGCACAAGAGGTCTCAAGTTGTGCCAGGGGAGGTTTAGGTTGGACATTAGAAAGAATTTCTTTCTGGAGAGGGTGCTCAGCCATTGGAATGGGCTGCCCAGGGAAGGGGTGGATTCTCCATCCCTGGAGATATTTCAAAAGAGCCTGGATGTGGCACTCAGTGCCATGGGCTGGGAACCACGGGGGGAGTGGAGCAAGAGTTGGACTTGGTGATCTCTGAGGTCCCTTCCAACCCAGCCCATTCTGTGATTCTGGGATTCTATGAGGAGCAGAGAGGTGGTTGCAGCTGTCACACCAAGCATGTGCAATGCAATCAGATCACCCTGGGCATCCCTGGAAGCCCTGATCCCATCTGTGAGGCACTGCAGAGCTCCCAGCTCCAAGGGGCAAGATTGATGGAAGGGGGAAGAAAGCAAATTCTGTGCTCTGCTTTTCATCTAAAGAGGATGTGGAGCAGCCCTTGGTCAGCCTGGATGCCCTGGGCAGAGCTAGAAGAGGACACAGCCTCACTCCTTTGTCACCTCTATGGGGGCAGCCCAGAAATACGGGGCTGAGACCTGGTTCTGCTGGGCTGAGCCCCTCCTCTGATGCTCAAACAACATGCCTGGATGATTTGGTCCTGGTGTGGCTTCAGACCTCCTTCTAAAGGGTGACGTGGGTTGTTTTGCTGATTCTTGGTTCCAAACCAACAAATCTTTGCTGGTGATGCAGCGTGGGATCTCCAGGCAGTGGGACTGGAGGTGGCAGCCCTTGCTTAGGAAAGCCATTCCCATGGGAATCAGAGAGAGAGGAGATGAATCAGGGCGAGGTGGGGAGAGGAGCAGCCTCAAGGGGAACCTTGAGGTGGAGGAGTGCTGAAGGGTTAAAGGATTTTACTGAATGCACAGAAGAGACTAAATGGATCCGAGAGTAAAACTCAAATTAGGAGACCTAAGAGGAAGCAGCCAAGCTCTGAAACAATAAAGATAATGATTTCACCTGCCAGAGAAAAGATTAGAGCCAAGTGGTGAGAGCAGATTTGTGGTGGGGCCAAGAGGAAGGAAAAAGTTGTAGCAAAAAACACCCATTAAAAAAAATAATGAAGAACTCTTGTTTCTCAGGACAGATCCACATTACAGCCTCACCTACAGCAAAGTTCATCTCAGGACTCACACTGTGCAGCTGTTTCTTGCTGTTATAACAGGCTGAATGGCTTCAAAGAGGTTTGAAGTTCCAGTTTCAGTCTGTCACACACTTTTTGGCATGAAATAAGCCAGGAGAGATTTGACCACAGTGAGGCTTGGTTGCTTGCTTTGCTTTTCTATGTTGTCTTGTAAATAATTTTTACTTGGGATAACAGGAAAGGAAGGGGCTGGCACAGCACTAAACGTGTTCCCTTCAGCTCCCAGGCAGCACCAGGCTCTCACCTATGGCCCTTTACACACCATGGGGTCTCTGCAGGAAACCCAAAAAGATTTGACACTGGGAGGAGAGCTTTGTGTTCAGGAGACAGCCCAATGCTCATAAAACCACCCAGATTTCACCCCTGCCCTTCAGAGGAGAAAGAGTTGTGGTTAAAAAAAAAAAAAAAAAAAATTAGAAAACCCAAGGTGGTTTCTGCATGATATGCAGTGCTCATTCCTAATGGCATCACAGGAGCTGGCAGCCAAGAGCCAGCAGCATCTGGAGGGGGTGACAGCCAGAGGAGCAGGGTCACCCTGCTGACCTGTGCCCCAAGGCACCTTTGGCAGCATCAAACCCCATAGATAACAGAACAACACAGAGAAGGGGATGAAGCTCTGCTCCCTGGAAGCAAGGACTTGGCATGTCAGGAGTCTGCAGTCTGGAAGAGAGGTGGTTGAAGACGTTATGGTAGAGGTCTGTGGAGTCATGCAAAGCCCAAAAAGGGTCCCTCTGTACAGCTTTCCTACCCTCAAGAGAGGAAAATGTCCCCTACCCTCAGCTCTCCCACCTAACTTGGTGTCACCTCCACTGAAGATGCACTCAGCCCCTTGTGCAGGTCACTGATAAAGGTGTTAAACAGACCTGGCCCCACTCCTGAGCCCTCAGGAACACCACTGCTGAGCACCAAGAATGTATTTAACTCCATTTACTGAAGAATCCCACCAGGCCTACAAAGGATCACCCATTTCTCACAGAGCTGAAGCTGCATCTCCAAGCTCATGCCTCCTGTTTCTGGGCTGTTTCTCCACCACCAGGAGCACACTGGCCATGGCAGGCAGCACAAAGCCACCACCTCCCTCCTCCAGCTCCCTGTGGGGAAACCTTTGCCAGCCCCAGGGTCCCACTGCCCATGCTGTGTGTGCTGAACCAGGTCCAATATTTGTCTGCTGAGGCAGCCCAGAGCCTCAGTGCCTGCTGGAGTGAGGGCTGCAGAGGGGCAGCAGCTCAAGAGCCCCCTGTGCTCCTTGTCTCTCCCACCTCCTCTTTCCTGACTGTCCCTCTGGATACACCAGGAGGGCTGTGCTGGCAGCCAGACACCACAGCCTGGATTTGGTGGCTTTATCAGCCCCAACAGGAGGTGTCAGGCACCAGCCAAGCCTGTCTGTTCTTGCTCTGGGTCTTGTGCCCCTTGGGAACCATCTCAAGGGAGCTTGCAGCCTCACAGAGGGGTGTTTTCAACCCAGCATGAACCAGTGCCTCTGCCTGAACCCCCAGCATGAACCAGTGCCTCTGCCTGAACCCCCAGCGTGCCAGTGCCTCTGCCTGGCTTACATTTTTTTCTACCTGATGATCACAGCAGGGACCTCAGCCCCAAGCACGGTGCTGCAAAACTTGTGATAAACCCCTATGGCACTTGGGGTGTCCTGGGAAGGCCTGGCCAGAGGAGGGGGGTGGTTAAACTGGAGCTACTGGGCTTCCAGTGCAGGAGGGAAGTCCTGCTGAAGCCAAAAGTTAATGAGAGGGCAGAGATTCTGGGCAGGCTTTGTAGATTTTTTTCTTCCCAGATTAAGCAGTGATCTGTGAGGCCCAGAGAGCTGGAGGGCTTGCAGCTGGAGGTGAACATCAGGTCAAGGAGTCCTTTTTCTCTGCCTTTCAGCCCCAAGCCCCTGAGGCAGAGGTGTTACCTAGAGCACAGAGCTTTAAAAGCACAGATCTCCTACCTTCATCACCTCTTTCTCCAAGAGAAAAATTTGGGGTTTGAAAGCCAGCTGGGATGCTGCTTTGCCCCAAACCAGCAGGAGAAACATCAAGCCATGGCTCTTCTGCCCTCCAAAGTCCACCAGCTTCATTTTTCCAGGCTGAGCTCACTCCTCTGCACCTGCAAGAGTCTGCAAGCACCTGGGCAGCTGCAGAAAACCCATCCTCACCTCCAGCCTCTGCAGCTGACTCCTGGTGTGGTGCCAGGGAGGTTGTTCACAGCCTGACTCAGCCCCTCTCCTGTTTCCTTGCATTGCAGAAGTGTAACTGAGGTCTGGGTTCTGCTGTCTCTCCTCAGCAGCAAAGGTCACCACCCCTCCCCTGGTCCCTCCTGTGCTGTGTGTGATGTCCTGGAGGACCAGGGGGTTCTGTGTCACCACCTGGGTGGTACCACTCAGACCCAGGTGGGCTCTGAGGGCAGCTCTGCCTTGCACCCAAACCCCTCCAGTCTCATCAGGGGCATTAGGGACAGAGGAGCAAAACCATGGAACCTTAAAAATCTTCTTTTGCAGTGCAGGTTTTGGGGGATGCAATTGCTGGGCAGCTTGTGAAGCTGTGACTGAGGGTGGGGGCTTGGAGGGGGCTTCCCTCCAAGAAGGCCAATGGCATCCTGGCATGTATCAGAAACAGCGTGGCCAGCAGGTCCAAGGAAGTGATTCTGCCCCTGTGCTCAGCCCTGGGGAGGCCACACCTCGAGTCCTGTGTCCAGTTCTGGGCCCCTCAGTTCAGAAAGGATATCGAGGTCCTGGAAAAGGTCCAAAGGAGGGCAACCAGGCTGGTGAAGGGACTCGAGCACAGGCCCTATGAGGAGAGGCTGAGGGAGCTGGGGGTGTTGAGGCTGGAGAAGAGGAGGCTCAGGGGAGACCTCATCACTCTCTCCAACTCCCTGAAAGGAGGTTGGAGCCAGGGGGGGGTTGGTCTCTTTTCCCAGGCGACTTTCAACAAGACAAGAGGACACAGTCTTAAGTTGTGCCAGGGGAGATTTAGGCTGGATATCAGAAAGAATTTTTTTACGGAGAGGGTGCTCAGGCATTGGAATGGGCTGCCCAGGGAAGGGGTGGATTCTCCATCCCTGGAGACATTTAAAAAGAGCCTGGATGTGGCACTCAGTGCCATGGGCTGGGAACTGCACCGGTGGGTCAAGGGTTGGACTTGATGATCTCTGAGGTCCCTTCCAACCCAGCTAATTCTATGATTCTATGATTCCCCTGTGCAGAAATCTGCCTGGTGGGGACAGTTTCCTGGTGGGATGCAGCCAGGCAGGGGGGGATTTCAGACAGGACCACATCTGTCTAAACTAAACCTGGCTGAGGGTGCTATGGGGACAAGAAGAGGCTCCCCAACACCCCTGATCCCTCTCTGCTATGGGTGCTCAGTCAGAGAGCACCAAGCAGCTTGGAGAGGAGGGAGATGGGAGGAAAAACCAACCATAAACCACCACAGAGAGTTCTGCTGTCACCTCCTGGCCACTGCTCCAAGTCTTGTTAGCATCCAGAAGTTGCACTGATTAAAAGCTGGGTTTTTAAATTTTATTTTCCATAAATATATATGGATAGATATCCCTGGACCACTGAAGCAGCTTGCTTTACACTGACACAACTCATTCTTGCCTGGGAAGGAGGTACCAGTACAAGATGCTTCAAGGATGTGTTCACAGCAAGTATTGCACCTTTTAAGAGAAAAAAAAAATAAAATTTCACTTTCAAAACACTTGCCACATGTCTGATTAATATTTATACCTATAAAAATGCTGTGTGCCCTCTAGGAAAATGAATCCAAAATAATTAAGAGTGTAAATTTAGATTAGTGGAACCACAGCAAGTCTTTTTGTATACATTCTCATTTGAAATAAACACTCTTAATTTAGGTTAGTTTATAATTAATTAAAAAAAAAATCCTTAGCTAAACTGAAGGGACCACTGGTTCGTTATGTTCCAAATGAGACTGTTAATAAAGTTCTTGCTGTTTATATTTCTGTCATGATTACCCCAGAACAGAAACCCCTGGGAGTTTCCCTGGACAGACAAGAAAACCTCAGGCTCTGGGAGGGGGACCTGGGGACACTGATAACACATCCAAGCCTTTCCTTTAACCCCAGGCTGACCTCTTGAGTGGAGAACCAGCCCTTTTGGGCTCTTAAACCTCCAGTTCCAACGTTTTCCTGCCTCCCTTGTGCCTCTTGTCCTCTGATGGGGCAGAGGAAGGGAATTGCTCTCTTCCCAAGGGTGCGTGGGGAGGGAGCCCTGTGGGAACCCAGGCTGATAGGGATCAGCTGTCAGAGTTTTTCCAGCAATGCTCAGGTGCAGATGAAGCTTTTTCATGAGCCCAGTGTTGTCACTCACCCTGCAGACAGCAGCTACCCCCTTCCTGGGAGCCCAGCAGGGTTAGGAGCTGTGTGTGCATGTGTCAGGAGAGCTGGAGCAGTGAAGAGAAGCTCCAGCCCACAGGCAGGGGCCTTACCCTGCCCTTATTTCTTCAGCAAAGGCCTTTCTGGGGTCAGCTGGGGCCAAGACAAGATGCAGCTTTTAATTATTGAGCCCAGTTTTGTAACTCCCACTGCCAGGTCATGTTTGACCCCCTCAGCTCTGCATCTCTGCACCATTTTTAGCTCAGCTGGTTGCAGCCTGCAGTTCTGGGCTGCTACCAAAACAGCTGAACCCAAGAAGCTGTCTCTGATGTAATTGCTTTTGCAGGACTTTTGCACAGGAGGAGGGGCAGCACTGCATCACCTGAGGGATGGGGGGGGTGGCTCTGATGCTGTGGCTGCCACACCAGGTCCAAGGCCACCACCTCTTCCAGTGAGAGGGCTCAGGAAGGGTGTTAGCAACCTGTTGTTAGCAAGGCTTGTGGTTGTCACCTGCAGCAGAACCCACCAGTGACACCAGGCACATGATAATAAAACAAATATGCATGAAAATCCCTTTTGCCCCCTCTCTGCTGAGGGGGGAGGCTCAGCTTCCTCCAGGGGAACAGATGGACACTGCAGTCCTGTTCCCCTTGGGCCATGCTGAGGCAGGAGAGCAGGGGACAGATGGCAGAGAGGAAAAAGATCCAGAACCTCCTGAGTGGCAGAAATTGCAGGAATCCCTCAGCTTTCCAGAGCCAAGATGCTGACCTGGAGCTGTAGGTGGAGGCACGTGGCTCTGCCAAGCCTGGAATAGCAGAGCAGCTGGGAAGTTCTTGCCTGTAATTATTACAGCAGATGGGGAGGAAAGGAGAGCTCTCAGGGGAAGAAAAACAAACAAGGAAAAGGCAGGATGCTGCAGGGCTGGGCTGGGCTGGGGGGAAGAGCAGCACTTGGCACTGCAGCAGGTCCCCAGAGGGTGGCAGGGGCACCAGGGACATGGCTGGGACAGCTCTTCCCCTCCACACCCCATCAGGAATTTGGGTGACCCCAGCACCAAACCCCAGCACCCAGGGCTCTCCCATCTCACACGGTGCCCCCTGCCCCTTCGAGGATGTCCCAGTTTAACACTGGCCTGGCATTAAACTGAGTGACAGACACTCTCTATTAATCTCTCTCTCCTCCCTGATAAAGAAAGGAGAGAGAATAAGGGAGAGAGACTGATGGGTTGGAAACTGAACTACACAGCTTTAATGAAACAGGAATGAGAAATTGGAAAAATGACTAAATCTATCCAAATCTACAGGAAAATTGATGCCAGGTTCCTCCCCCTCTCCCCCAATAACTCTCCCATCCCCACTGAGGCTGCAGGGCAGCCCTGGGACAGTCCAGGCTGGAATCCTGGGGTCAGCAGCAGTTGGGAGCTGGAGGCAGGAACACAGAGATTCAGGCTGGGATGGATCAGGAGCAGAGGCAGAGGAAGGGATGGAATCCTCCCAGGATGCTGAAGCAACCAGGGAAGGGGTGAAGAAAGGGAAGCAGGAAAGGCAGGAAGGGCAGGAAGCTGGAAGCTGGCTTGACCCTGGTGATCCCTGCAATTTCTCCTGAGGATGAGGTGTATGGGATGGAATCCTCTGTTTGGTCAGTTCTGGCATCTCTCTTGTCCCTTCCTCCCCAAAGGAGGCTGCAGGTGGGACCTCTTTATTCCTCCTGGAGGGTAAAATGTTCCTCAGAGCTGAGCAGTGTCCTTGGCTCTGCACACCAGGCTCTGGCTGGAACTATAACCATGGAGTGGGATCAGTCCTAGAAGCAGACACTGTCTGAGAAACTTGCTGTGAATTTCAGCAGTGCAGCTGCTTACAAGAGACTGAGCTGAGAGCAAAAGGACAAGGCAGAAAATCCCCTTTATCCTGGCCCAAACCAGGACAGGGGACATGGCTGGGACAAGGAGAGGATGACAGTGACCAGGATGTTCCAGAGGGATGGATCCTGGTGTGTTTCCCCTGGTTCCTGCAGCTGTTTGCTGCCAGCTCCCACACACCTGTGGGTTGCCAGGGCCACGGGTGGTAACACTGCAGCACCAAGTGCCTGCATGGCAGAGTTTGGAGGGAAAGCACCCAAACTGCTCCCCTGGGGATGCTGGGCAGCCTCTGCCTGGTGCTGGGGGAAGCATCACTGCAGGAATGCAGGAGAATGCAGGCCTGGAGCAAACACCTGCCCAGGATCAGGATGTGCCAAGCAGCCCCAACAGAGCTGAAGGAGAAAACCTCAAGGAGAGGCCCTGCATGGGACAACCTCCTCCAGGAGCCATGGAGAAGGGAAAGAGGTGCTGAGGGGCAGCATGGGGGAGAGGGGGAAATTCAGAGTTTGTGAGTGAGGTGCAAAAACAGCCTCTCAATAACAGCCTCTCAATTTCTACACCTCTTGAAAAACAAAGATGGTGGCTGCTATTATTTCGGGCTTTCATGATTAAGATAAAAAAAATAAATGGAAAAAAAGAACAAAAAGACAACAAGTCTTTGAAAACATGGAGAAATTGGGAAGTGCAGCAGACACATCCCATGGTCTGGCTCTGGCACAAGGACAGGGAGCAGTGCAGGCAGTGCAGGGATGCTTCCTCCCCCCAACAAGCCTGGGAGTCTGAATGGAGCAGGATCTAATCATATCTACCATGTATTAAATGCAAAGATTTAAATTCAGTGATTAAAATCACAGGCACCAACCTACAGATTGCAGGAGGCTGGGAGAGCATTTGGGCCCATTTCAGTGTTTGCTTGTCCTGTGCAAGAGGCTCGTGGCTGCAGAGATGAGCAGGGAACTTTACCTGTCCTGTTCCTGTGCTCTGAAGGCTTTGCCCAGGGCATCTGTTCCTGGCTACAACTAGAGATGACACAGGAGCAGTGGCAAGGGGTTAGGAGGCTGGATGCCCAGGATTTACTCTGCAGAGATATTTTTATGCTCCTTCATTTTCTGTCTGCTGCTGCTGCTGCCTCCATCCCAACAGCATCATGAATATCATAGAATCATAGAATCATAGAATAGGCTGGGTTGGAAGGGACCTCAGAGATCATCGAGTCCAACCCTTGAACAACTACTGCCACAGTCACCAGACCATGGCACTGAGTGCCACATCGAGTTGCTTTTTAAATGTCTCCAGGGATGAAGAGTCCACCACCTCCCCAGGCAGCCCGTTCCAATGTCTGATCACCCTTGCCGTGAAAAAATTCTTTCTAATGTCCAATCTGAACTTCCCCCGGCACAATTTAAGACCATGGCCTCTTGTCTTGCTGAGAGTTGCCTGGGAGCAGAGCCCAACCCCCCCCTGGCTCCAACCTCCTTTCAGGGAGTTGGAGAGAGTGATGAGGTCTCCCCTGAGCCTCCTCTTCTCCAGCCTCAACACCCCCAGCTCCCTCAGCCCTTCCTCACAGGACTTGTGCTGGATCCCTTCCCAGCCTCCTTGCTCTTCTCTGGACCTGCTCCAGCACCTCAATCTCCTTCCTGAGCTGAGGGGCCCAGAACTGGACACAGGACTCAAGCTGTGGCCTCCCCAGGGCTGAGCACAGGGGCAGAATCCCTTCCCTGGACCTGCTGGCCACGCTGTTCCTGAGCCAGCCCAGGATGCCATTGGCCTTCTTGGCCACCTGGGCACACTGCTGCCTCCTCTTCAGCTTCCTGGCAATCCAGACTCCCAGGTCCCTTTCTGCCTGGCTGCTCTCCAACCACTCTGTCCCCAGTCTGTAGCGCTGTATCCTGAGGTGCCTCAGCACCTGCCTGCTCACCTAAAGCAACACCAGCCTCTGCCATCCCAAGCCTCTCCCTCATGCTGCAGCTGGGTCAGCACATCACACAGGGCAAAGCTGCCAAGCTCAAATATCATCTATCTCTGCTACAAACCTATCTCCCAGCCCCTTGCATGCCACCAGGCAGAAGTGGAGACAAGAGTCAGCAAAAGGCCAGGGCAGGTCCTGTTGTGCTCTTCACCCCAATCCTTACAACCCCCCTGGGTGCTCCTCTGCAGCATCATCAGTGCCCAGGCCTTCTGCTGGGGACAGACAGGACCCAAAACTTTCACCACCCACAAGACACTTGGGGTCTCTGGAAGCCCCAGACTGGGATCCAGTCCTCTGCCAGTGTGGGAAGGATTCCATCCAGCTGGGATGCACCTTTGCCCACCCAGGGCACTTGCTAAAGATGCAGAGCTGTGGCAATGACTTGTCCATGATAAAAACTGCAGTGTGGATTTCCTGCAGCTTGCCCCAAGGCTGGTCACTCCCTCTGATCTTCAGCCCCTCTAAATCACCTGCAAGGCAGCTTGATCTTCAGGTGAAGTCACCACTTTTCCTGCAGCACCCAGGAGCTGCCCGGGTTTGGTTTCTGAGCATTTTCACTTGTAGAAGTTCCCCTTGTGGGACTCTTCCACCCCCTCGTGTCCATTTGCAGTGTTCCTCTTGCTCTCCAAACGCAGCTGAAGCTGCACTCTGCTTGGCTGTGTGCAGGTTTCCCACTCAGAAGTGATGCTCCAGCTCTCCATCTCACACTTTATCTTCCTGACTCAGGCTGTGCAAGGCTGCCATCCCCTGGCACGCATGAAAAAGACACAAAACAAACAAACACAAACAAACAAACCAACCCACAACTCAATTATCCCCTTAATTTTATCACGCTGAGCCCCAGCTGGGGATGTGCCAGGGTTTTGGTGGCAATGGGCAGAGGACATGGGTGGTGGATGCCTCGTTGGAGGGACAGGTCAGGACAAGGCTCTGCTTTTGTTACCTGTGTGGGACCACACTACAGGTCCTGACAGGTCCCACGGTTTGTCCTGGGGACACAGGAAAATAGTCCAGAGCTGGAAAACGATTCCACTGCCCCTGAGCTTCGACCAAGGCTGTCACCACAAGTTCTGTATTTCTTCCGGTGACAGCAAGAGACCTCCCAGGCAGGTTCTTCCCTGCCAGGGTCACTTCCCAGCCAGCTGGAGTGGTTTCCCAAAGCCTGGCCAGCACTCCCCTCTCTGGGGACACAGACACCCCCCTTTTTTGGGGGCTGCACAAGAGACCTGACCTCTCCGAGGTGTCTGAAGCGGGCCAGCTCTGTGCCTGCAGCACCAGCCCACAGCTCACTCCCTGGGGTGTGGGGTCTGCCCACACCATGGTGTGGGAGCTGTCACTGCCTAACAGGGGGGTCACCCCCTCCCGGCGGTGCCGTAGCCCCCGGGCAGTGCTGGTACCGGTGACCACCAGCCCGGGAGAGGCCGTAGCCCAGGGCTGGCAGCGGGAGGGGTCCGGGGGGGAAGATGTGAAGCAGGAGGAGGTTCATACCCACCCCCCACCCCCCCAGGAACGAGACCGCAGCCTCCCGGCCCTCACCCCGCAGAGCGCCTGGGGGCCACGGGGCTTGCACCAGGGCGTGCACGAGTGTCCCAGCACCCGCTGTGCCTTGCACAAGGGTCCCCCCGACCCCCTGGGCACTACCGGCCCCGTGCAAAGCCCCCCCCGCACCTCCCCTCACCCGCACCACTCTTGTCGCCCCCCAGTCCTCACTCAGCACTTCCCAGTCCTTCCCAGTTCCCCCAGTAAATCCCCTATTCCCCCACTAACATCCTAACACCGCCTTCCCACTTCCCACCGCCCCCTCCCACTACTCCCTGGCTCGTCCCAGTCCCTTCCCAGGGCATCCCGGTCCCTCCCAGTACCCACCAGTTTGGGTTCTGCTCGCCCATGCTGGCCCGGGGCTCTCACCGCCTTGTCCCGAACCGGTGCGGGACGCTCCTCCGCAGCGTTACCAGGTCCTGCGGGGGGTGCCCGGGGGTGCTCACCCCTCTCCGGAGCTCCTCTGGGTGCTCCCCTCCCGCTCCTTAATGACCGCATCACCCTCACTTAATTACCCCGCACACCCACTCGAGTCCTCACGCTTTGAGCAGCGCTCGGGACGAGTTCGGGACCCGCTGCGGAGGGGCGGGACGGGGTGGGGTGGTGCGGGGCGGGGTGGTGCGGGGCGGTGCGGTGCGGGGCGGTGCGGTGCGGGGCGGTGCGGTGCGGTGCGGTGCGGTGCGGTGCGGGGCGGTGCGGGGCGGGGCGGTGCGGGGCGGTGCGGGGCGGTGCGGGGCGGGGCGGTGCGGGGCGGGGCGGTGCTCCAGGACCCCAGGGCAGCCCCACAGCTCACTCCGCTCGGGCCAGGAACAGAACCCGACCGCTCCGCCTCCAGCTGGGCGGAGTTTGGGTCCGAGCCCTGCAGTCCCGAGCTCCGCAGGTCCCGAGCCCCGCCCCGCGCTGCGGGAGGGTGCGGACACACACTGGGCGGAGCCACTGGGCGGCCAATCAGCGGGCGCCAAAAATACAACGCCCTGCAGCCAATCGGAGAGCTGCTCGCCTCAAGAGGCGCTGACCAATCAGAAGCAGGGGACTGATCCCAGCAAAGCGCTGACCTATCAGAGCCTTCCTCTCCGCAGGGAGGCGGGCTCGGGAGCGTTTGAGCCAATAGGAGGCCTTATTGCGTTTTGCGAGCGGCCAATCAGCGGGTGAAGATATCCCGCGAGCTGCTTACCTCAGCGCCGCTGGCCAATCAGCGCCTCGCAACTGATACAACTGGACCAGAGGTGGGAAAGCAACAGCCAATCAGCACCTTCATCTCCTCAGCAAGGAGGCGGGCCTTCCACAGGATTAGCCTATGGGAGTCCTTCCCGCCTTGCGAGGCGGCCAATGAGCAGGCACCAAAGCAGGAGAGCAATGGCTGAGAGTGGGAAATGGCGGGGGGAGAGGGGAACAGGGAGGGACGGGGGGGACGGGGAGGGGACAGGGAGGGGACAGGGAGGGGACAGGGAGGGGACAGGGAGGGGACAGGGGGGGGACAGGGGGGGGACAGGGGGGGGACAGGGGGGGAACAGGGGGGGGACAGGGGGGGAACAGGGGGGGGACAGGGGGGGGACAGGGGGGGGACAGGGGGGGGGATGGGGAGGACGGGGAGGACGGGGAGGACGGGGAGGACGGGGAGGGACGGGGAGGGAAAGGGGGAGACGGTGAGGGACGGGGGAGGACGGGGGGGAGGACGGGGAGGGATAGGGGGGCACGGGAGTACCCAGGGGCATCCGCTCCCCATGTGGGGTGGTGGCAGGAAAGGGAGGACAGGGCTGAGGTGTCCAGTGAGAAAATGGCGGCTGCTGACACAGGGGCGGTGGCTTCAAAGTGGATTTATTGTCACCCACGGCCACGGGTGAGTTCTGTCAGGGGAGCAGGGGACAGGGGGTCCCCCCGTCCCCATCCAGGAGCAGCTGGGCGAAGGCTTGTTCAAGCTGGGGAGGGGAAAGGGAACGGTGAGAGCCCTCCCCACCTCACCCCCCGGATCCCAACACCCCCACACACACCCCCTGGTCCTGCCCCACAGGGACCCCCCTGCTCCCCGCCTCTCACCCACCTGCAGGATGAGGTCTCGGTTGTGGGGTCCATCGCTGGGGCCCAGCTCCTGCCCCACTGCCAACGTCACCCGGTGCTCGGGGCGAGGGCCCAGCCCAGCCCGGTGCTGCCCCACTTCTGGAGTGGGGTGAGGAGGGGAAGGGGTGAGGGGGGAGCTGGGGGGCTGCCACTGGGGTCACTATGGGGCATGGCGATGAGGTGGGTAGGGGGCTGCTGTGCTGGGGCTGTGGGGCAGCTGTGGGGCAGTTAGGAGGCTGGTACCGGGTTATGGACGGGGCGGTTATGGGGTAGGTTCAGGGGTGGCTACGGGGCAGGGACGGGGCTGCTACGGGGTTACTTATGGGGTGCTACGGGGCAGATATGTGGGGAACCTCTAAGGCACTTACGTGGCACTTGTGAGGGGATTGGGGGGCATTTGTGGGGCCAGTATGGGTCACGTATGAGGCAACTGGGAGGCATTCGGGGGCACTTTGGGACACCCCAGGGACAGGAACGGGTCACCTGCGGGTCACTCACCCTGGCGGAACCGCCCCGCGTCGAACGCCAGCACCGGTTCCCCGCCCTGGGGCAGCCGCCCCCCGGGCCCCATAGTGCCGGCGTGTGGGGCGCGGCACCCCAGCCCACGCCCCGCCTCCTCCTCCCCGCCGGGCCCCGCCCCTTCCGCTCGGCCACGCCCTCTCCAGCGCAGGAACAGCCCCCGATTGGTGCTGGCCACCATTAGCCCCGCCCCCAGGGCGGAGCAGGGCGAGGTCGGGGGGCGTGGCCAAAGCAGGAGGCGGGGCAAAAGGCCGAGGGAGGGGGCGTGGCCAGGCGGGGAGGAGGCGATGAGGTACTCGCCGGGAGGGAACCGCCCCTGCCACGTCACGGCCCCGCCCAGCCACACCCGCAGCACCAGCGCAGCATCACCTGGGAGGGGCAGGGGGGCGGGGTCAGCGGGGCCACGCCCACTCTGATACCAACCAATGAGTATGTGGGATCTGTGAGGGGGCGGGGTGGGTGGGGCGAGGTGCCGGCCCCTGATTGGCCGGGGGATGGGGTTTACCTGTGGCAGGTGGGAGGGGCTGGGGGCTGTCCAGGACCACACCCATGCGCGTGGGGGGCGGGGCTTCGGGTTGGGGAGCGGCGTCAGGCAGCGAGGCTCCGCCCACCGCGCTGACGCCGCCATCGGTGTCCTCAGGGGGCGGGGACAAGACGAGGGGGCGGGGCTCTTGGATAAGCTCCGCCTCCGGGGCGGGGCGGGCTCCACCGCGCTTCTGGGATTGGTGGCCTGGGGGGCGCGGATGTCCGAGTGTCCCTCCCACACTGTGCCCCACAAAAAGAGTCCCCCCGGAATTGCGTCCCACAATTATGGGTTCCCCCCACCCCACGGCACACCCGTGGATATCCCTGCCCCATCCTGTGTCACACCAATATGGGTCCCCCCACCAGCTGGTCTCCCTCCTCCTCGGTGTCCCATAATTATGGTTCCCCCCCGCGTTTCCCCGTTTCACCCCCAGAAGAGTGCCCCAGTTCTGGATTCCCCTCACCCCATGACCCACACAATAGTTCCCCTCCACAGCCTGTGTCCCCAGATATGGGGTCCCCCCCGCCCTTTGTCCCCCCCTCCCTGCGTCCCACTCAGTGTCCCCTAAATACAGGTAACACCTCAACCCGCATCTCTCCCCAAAGGATCCCCACACCCCGCGTCCCCCACAAACTGCTCCCTGCCCTACAATATGTCCCCCCAAAATGGGTCCCCTGAATCCCCTACCCGCAGGCTCCCCCCACCCCGTGTCCCCCCCTCATCCTGCATCCCCCCCTGCACCTTGCTGCTGATGGGGGGGGGGCAGGAGCCGATAGACCTTGTAGGGGTGGGGACCCTCATTCCGCCCCCTCCCCGGCACCTCCTGGAACTCGGGGCTCTTGTTGAGGGCACAGCGCAGTCGTGTCTTCCACCCCGCCGGGTCGGGGCGAGACCCAGGCTGCACACGACCTTTGAACTCTGCCCAAGCCTGCGTGACGTCACGCGTGTGACATCACAGCACCGAGTTCGGGGGCGCTGGAGGTCACGGCAAAGCGGGACAGACGGGGACGGGGGGGACACAACGGGGAGGGGGGGGGGGGGGGAAGCGCTTTCTCGCGACCACCCCAAAACGTAGCCCCGCCCCCCGTGCTTACGTCACCTGGCACAGGGCGGTGCCAGCCCCGCCCTTGGCCCCGCTCTTCCCCGCGTGCTGCCAGGGGATGCGCAGCGCGGAGCGTTGGGGATCGTCCCACACCAGCCCCGGGAACCGGCCGCTCTCCACCTGCGCCACCAGCCAGGGACGCAGCTTCCGACCGCCCCCCGCGCCCGGCATGGCCCTGCGGAGGAGAGGGTGTGACGTCACCACGCGGCCTGTGACGTCACCGCAGAAGTCACAAGGAGGGGAGGGGGGGGCACGCACAGACCCGGACCCGCCGCTCACCTCCGCTCCTCGCCCGCGCTTCCGCAAAGTCACGTGACGGCCCCCGGGGCGGCCACCGCTTTCGCTTTGCTAAGCCCCGCCCACCGGCACGCGGGTCCCGCACACGCACCAATGAGCGCCGATTACAGCGGCAAGCCCCGCCCCCTCTTGCCACACCCACACCCCTAAGCCCCGCCCCCCCTCCCCCGCACCGGGAGACCTCGGAGGCTCCGCAGCGACCGCCCCGTCCCGCCCCGTCCCGCCCCGTCCCGCCCCGTCCCGCCCCGCACGCTTGCTGGAATGAACCCCCAGTTTCTCAGTCAGTGTCTGCTCTGGGACTGCTACCCCTGGGTGTTCAGAGTTACTGCTGGACAATGGGTGCAGAGCCAAGGGCACTGCTCAGCTCTGAGGAACATCTTGTGCTCTGGAAAGAGAAAAGGAGGAAAGAGGTCCCACCTGTGACCCTCCTTTAGGGAGGAGCAGACAAGAGAAATGACCAGCACTGACCAAACAGAGGATTCCATCCCATACACCTCATCCTCAGAATAAATTTGAAGGATCACCAGGGTCAAACTCCTTCACCCTTCTTCACCTCTTCCAGCATCCTTCAGCATCCTGGGAGGATTCCATCCCTTCCTCTGCCTCTGCTCCTGATCCATCCCAGCCTGAATCTCTGTGTTCCTGCCTCCAGCTCCCAACTGCTGCTGACCCCAGGATTCCAGCCTGGACTGTCCCAGGGCTGCCCTGCAGCCTCAGTGGGGATAGGAGAGTTATTGGGGGAGAGGGGGAGGAACTTGGGATCAATTTTCCTGTAGATTTGCATAGATTTAGTCATTTTTCCTATTTCTCATTCCTGTTTCATTAAAGCTGTGTAGTTCAGTTTCCAACCCATCAGTCTCTCTCCCTTATTCTCTCTCCTTTCTTTATCAGAGAGGGGAGGGGGATTAATATATATAGAGAGAAGCTGTTATTTGGGTAATTTTCTGCCCAGTGTTAAACCCTCACCCCCCCCAAGCCATAAATCAGCCACCTCAGCAGGTCCCAGGCCAGCAGCACCAGTTACTGCTCATCTGGCACAGGTGCTGCCAAGAAAAGGAGAACAAAGCACAATGCAAGTTTTGTTTTCCCAGAGATCGAGGCCCTCAGCCAGCATGAAGGGCACGGAGAGGCCTCGGGAAGAGCCTGGGAAGTCTCCACACAGAAGTGATCAGAGCAAACAGGCACTGAGAAGCCCCTGGGCTCCCAGAGGGACGTGTGGGCTACTCAGAAAGGCATCTAAAGGCTCCCTGGCTTCCCCAGAAAGATGGCTGGAGGGCTCTGGGGCACAGGGAAAGGCAATGGAAGGAGCTCTTGGGAGAAAGACACGAAAAGGTTGCATAAAAAAGCATTCAGAGGCCCCTTGGTCAAAGAAAAAAGAAGCCACTGCCTCTAAGTGAATGGGATAGAGGGGCTCTCGGGAGAGAAAGGAACCCATGGAGGCCCCTGGGTGGCACAGAAAGGTGCTTGGAGATCTCTGGGCCCCACAGAAAGGAAATCAGAGGACCCTGCACCTCACAGAAAACCACACAGAGGGCCTGTGAGTGCCTCTCTCTGCACACCAGGGGCCTCCTGGTGCCGCCTTCTGAGACCCAAGGGCCTCCAAGTGCCTTTTGAGGCATCCCAGAGATTTCTGAGTGCCTTTATGGGCTTCCCAGTGGCCTTTTCATTCATCTCTCACCCCCCCTGTGTCCCTTTCTCTGTGGCTTCAGGCAGCCAAGTGCCATCTGTGCACTCCAGGCTCCTCCAAGTGCCCTTCTTTGCAGCCCAGGGCCCTCCAGGCACATTTCTCCTCACCTTTCCCACCTCAGTATCACTTTCTGTGCAGCCCCAGAGCCTCCAAGTGTCTCTTGGTGGGACCCATGGGCTCCCTGGCTCCTCTCTGCTTGCCAGACTCTCCACCTCATGTTCTGGGTAAGCTTTGTGCCTAACCTCAGGGTCCCCAAGCTCCTTGCTCTTCATGCTACACCTCTCCAGGTGCCTTTCCTTGTGCCCCAGGGGCCTCTGAGTTCCTCTCTCTGTGTCCAAAAGAACACAGCCTGCCTTTCCCTACAGCCCAGCTGCCTTCTAGAGCCTTTCCATGGCCACAAGGTTCCTTCTTTTGTGTCCCCGGGTCCTCTGGGTGCCTTTCAGCATGGATCATAGGCCTCTGGGTGCCTTTCTTTGCAATGCTGGGTTTTTCTCTGCACCCCAAGGGCCTTCAGATGCCTTTATGTGTCCCAAGGAAGGCTCCAGAGCTTTCTGTGTGGCCCAGGACCCTTCAGCAGCCTTTGTGGTCACCTCCTTCCCTCAGTGACACCTTTGGTGCAGCCCTTGGGGCTTCCTGCTGCCCAGGGTTTGCATTTCTGGGCACCTGAGGGACCTTTTTGGGGGTGTTTTGGTGCATTCCTCAGGCTTCCAATTGCCTTTCTTTGTGGCTGAAGGGTCTCCAGGGATCTTTCTGTTCATGTGTCTGCCCCCGATATCAATTTCTCTGTGGCTCCAGGGCCCCCAGATGCTCCTGGATGGACCTGTAAGTCCTCTTGTGCCTTTCTGTGTGCCCCAGGGGCCCCTGTGTACATCTCAGTGAGACCTTTGAGCCTCCAAGTGCCTCCTGGTGCATGGCAGAGACCTCCCAGTGCAGCCCCAGGTGCCTTTGTGTGCTCAGAGAGACCTCCTGTGCACTCCTGGGTGCTTTTCTGTGTGACCCAAGGTCCTCACTCACCATTTTTTGGAAGTGCCAAGAGCTTGGGCTGCTCCCCAGGATGCTGCAGGCAGGCAGCAAATACCTGACAGCAGCTGGAGACTCTCAAGAGACGGCTCCAGGGGTGGCTTCACCAACGTTGCTCACTTTTTTCAAAGCTTGCCAGGTTTTGTCTGTAACCTGTGGGGTTTTTCAGTGTTACAGTCAGCTTTGCTTAGTTCAAGGGAACTGAATGTTTCTGGAAACACTTCAGTACTTCGAGGGGATAGGTAACTAACCAAGCCCTGGAGTCCATGAGCATAACTTAGTTTCAGAAGTCATCACTTCTGTGATGTCTCACACCAACTTGTTCTGCACCTCACTGTAACACTTCTTATCCCCATACCTTAACTATGTCAATTTTTGTGGAAAATATTTCTAAAAATCAATAGGTGGTGGCACCTAGCAGAGAAGGGTACTTCAGGCACCATGTACACACCAAAAATACAGATTCTTTCACTCTTTCTGCCTGATTTCCCACTCCTGTTGGTGGGGTTGGTTTTGGAAGCTGAAGCCCAGGTGCCATTGGCTGTGCTTGTGGAACAATCTAGACTGCAAAATCTAAAAGTTTTAGCATGAAAGCCACTGCTGAATGTAGTTAATAGAGCACTGATAAAGTTCAGCATTGTAATTGAGGTGGAAGGCCCAAAAATCTTAAAAATGAGATGTTCAAATGCAGTATTTGGTATTAATGTAGTTCTGGTGCTACACATTGTTAAGGACAGGGTGTCCTCTCCAGCAGCCATCCAAGTGGAGGCTCAGGGACTCAGCATCTCAGAAAAAAGGGAGGATCTCTTTCCATCTCTTGGAAAAAGGGAGGATCTGCAGCTGGCTTTGGTTCTGTTCTGGGTAACAATTCATCCTGAGAAAAGGGAAGGGCCAGCCCCAGAAGTCAGCCAGGATTGTGCTGATTGAGATGTAACCAGGCTGCAGCTGTGCTAAGTACAATCAGTAATTTTACCAAAATGCTGCAGATTCTCCTGCAGGCTGTGTGTGCAGTGTGAGCTGGAGCCTAGAAGAGTGTGAATGGGCTCCAGTGAGCTACTTGGGATGGTTGAGGCAATCATCTTATCAGAGCCAGGGTTTCAGCAGCTCAAATTAGCAGTCTTGCAGTATGGGTGTAAATCTGGGTGTAGCTTCTTGACTCAGGAAGCCAATTCCTTTCACATCTTGTGAAAACTTCACCCCAGGCTCCCAGGCACTGCCACACACTGGCTGGAGAAATAAGTAGAAATAAGAGAAATAAGTGAGCTGGGCTGGATTGCAAAAGAGACTCCACGAAAACGCAGGTGTTTCTTGGGATGCTAAATAGAGTCACTGCAACTTTCTTGCTTCATTAAGGTAAAATTTTTTTTGCCTGAACGTTATTTTTTTGTCTAATCTCTTTTTCAAATTAAATGTTCCATTGTTCCAGCTGCTATACAGTTCCAACACAGATTATAGTCCCAGGACTAGATGGGTAACTCCAACTTCCACAGCCCTAACTTCACTGACACTGGGAGAAGTGGGACTGACTCCAGTGCTGTGGTCACCAGTGGGATCAGGCAGGCAGTATTTGGCCATAAATAAACATCACTGGGCCAACTTACACCTCACTTAATTTTAGGTGTCTTAGGAATTAATTATGTAAGATAGTGTTGCAGGCTCTTTACCTGGTACATGATGGCAATGCCTGTAGGCTGTGCTCCAGCTGCCTGGAAGAGAGGTTTACAGAGAGAGAGAAATAATAAGTTGCTAAAGCTCAAAGCAATGAGCTTGTACAGTTTAAGAGTCCATTTTGGGTGAGGGTGCCAAGTGGTTTTGTGCCTGTGGTGACCTTTTGAAAGGACAGGCTGTTTGAGAAAGAGCACCTCTCTCTAGTTTTTCCCCCTTTTTGCTTTTAAGGGCAGATTCAAAGGCCTGCACTGTCTCCTGACTGCAGCAAAAGTGTCTGAGAGGGAAGGGCAGGAATGGAGAACACGTCTCCAGCTCCTCAGTCGAGTCAAATCACACACCTGGTGTTTACTCTACACATACACTGCCACGTGCACACCATGGATGCACCTCCAGGTGCTGTATACATGACCCAAGACATGTGCTGAGGGCGAGGAGTGTGAACAGCAGCCTGCACATGACACTCCAGGTGAGGTCACCTTTGGTGGGCAATGGCCTTCCGTGCAATGCTGGCATCTCGTGACACTGGAGGGTGACATTTCAACAGGGAGCCTGCAGGCACAGTGTGCACAGGTACAGTGTGTGTGTCAATAATCAGCTCACAGAAATGTTGTTGGTGTCATCACCAGGAATCAGAGGGGATTATGAAGGTATGAACCCTGTGAAAAAAACTGAGGATGTACAAGCTCGTCTGTGTTGCTTTATAGCTGCTGTAAACAGGGATTTATCCATCCAGGAGCCCCTCTACCAAGCCCAGTGATGAAAGGGGGTGAGTGATGTTTGCTCAGATGGAGAAGTGTCAGGGTTTAACATTGCCCTGGCAATTAAACCCAATAACAGCTGCTCTCTCTCTATTAATCTCTCTCTCCTCCCTGATAAAGAAAGGAGAGAGAATAAGGGAGAGAGACTGATGGGCTGGAAACTGAACTACACAGCTTTAATGAAACAGGAATGAGAAATAGGAAAAATGACTAAATCTATCCAAATCTACAGGAAAATTGATGCCAGGTTCCTCCCCCTCTCCCCCAATAACTCTCCCATCCCCACTGAGGCTGCAGGGCAGCCCTGGGACAGTCCAGGCTGGAATCCTGGGGTCAGCAGCAGTTGGGAGCTGGAGGCAGGAACACAGAGATTCAGGCTGGGATGGATCAGGAGCAGAGGCAGAGGAAGGGATGGAATCCTCCCAGGATGCTGAAGCAACCAGGGAAGGGGTGAAGAAAGGGAAGCAGGAAAGGCAGGAAGGGCAGGAAGCTGGAAGCTGGCTTGACCCTGGTGATCCCTGCAATTTCTCCTGAGGATGAGGTGTATGGGATGGAATCCTCTGTTTGGTCAGTTCTGGCATCTCTCTTGTCCCTTCCTCCCCAAAGGAGGCTGCAGGTGGGACCTCTTTATTCCTCCTGGAGGGTAAAATGTTCCTCAGAGCTGAGCAGTGTCCTTGGCTCTGCACACCAGGCTCTGGCTGGAACTATAACCATGGAGTGGGATCAGTCCTAGAAGCAGACACTGTCTGAGAAACTTGCTGTGAATTTCAGCAGTGCAGCTGCTTACAAGAGACTGAGCTGAGAGCAAAAGGACAAGACAGAAAATCCCCTTTATCCTGAACCAAACCAGGACAAGAAGTCAATCCCATCAGTCACTGTCCCCCTCTGGGAAGGGGATGAAGCATGGCCACCCTTTGGCAGAAGGCTGTGTGCTCAGCAGTTGCCAGAGGGTTAGAACCTGGGTTTGTGAAGCCAGGTGAGCTCCCAGAGCATCCAGCAGCTGCCCAGGTCCCAGGCTGCAGGGAGTGTGAGAGGCTCAGGTAGCTGCTGTGTGTCACCTCCTGATCCCCTCTGCTGGGCTGCACAGATACCAGAGGCTTGAAGAGGATCAGGGAGGCTGAACATGAGATAAACTGCTGGATCCTGCCCCTGCCAGACCAGAGGTGGTAACATGGACAAGGGGAGTGGATGGAGACCAGTTCAGGGGCCAGGCAGCAGATGAGCTCCTTTCTTGCCCCTGAAAAACAGATATGAGGTTGGGAAGGACCAACCAAATGACATGGGTGATGGACACAAAGGACAGGGCACACCAGAGCTATGGCCATGCTCAGGAAAGCCAACCAGGCCTGTCACAGCATCAGCCTCAAGGGAAAAAGTAAGGGTTGTAGTCATAGGTGACTCCTTCCTGAGAGGACCAGAGGGGCCAAGATCTGAGGCAGCCCCTCTGCCAGGGAGCTGGGCTGTCTGCCTGCAGCCTGGGACAGCCCAGGTAGCCAAGAAGGCCAATGGCATCCTGGGCTGGCTCAGGAACAGCGTGGCCAGCAGGTCCAGGGAAGGGATTCTGCCCCTGTGCTCAGCCCTGGGGAGGCCACAGCTTGAGTCCTGTGTCCAGTTCTGGGCCCCTCAGCTCAGGAAGGAGCTTGAGGTGCTGGAGCAGGTCCAGAGAAGAGCAAGGAGGCTGGGAAGGGATCCAGCACAAGTCCTGTGAGGAAGGGCTGAGGGAGCTGGGGGTGTTGAGGCTGGAGAAGAGGAGGCTCAGGGGAGACCTCATCACTCTCTCCAACTCCCTGAAAGGAGGTTGGAGCCAGGGGGGTTTGGGCTGATATCAGTGGGACAAGAGGGCATGGACTAAAGAATTCTTTCCTAATATCCAACCTAAACCTCCCCTGGCAGAGCTGAAGCTCTGCCAGGGGAGGTTTAGGTTGGATATTAGGAAAAAATTATTTGCAGAGAGGGTGATCAGGCATTGGAATGGGCTGCCCAGGGAAGGGGTGGATTCTCCATCCCTGGAGATATTTCAAAAGAGCCTGGATGTGGCACTCAGTGCCATGGGCTGGGAACCACGGGGGGAGTGGAGCAAGGGTTGGACTTGATGAGCTCTGAGGTCCCTTCCAACCCAGCCCATTCTGTGATTCTGGGATTCTATGATCACCAGGAAACTTCCCAGCCTGGTGTGGTCCTTGGAATATTACCAAGTATGAAGTAATGCCAGGCAGTCCTAGGGCAATGAAAGGAGACTTGAGGGCCTTGGGAAGAGTGCTGAGAGATTCTGGCACACAGATCATCTTTTCTTCTCTCCTTCCAGTCAGAGGCAACGACACAGAAATGAATAATTGCATCCAGAGCACTAATCCCTGGCTCTGGGGCTGGTGTCACTGACACAGATTTGGGTTTTTTGACAACAGCATGGTGTGCTCAGCACCAGAGATGGTGACACCTAACAGGAGACACCTTTCATGAGGAAAGAAGAGGTGGGATTGCTGGATGAATCAACAGAGCTTTAAACTGGATGTGAAGGGGATAACATCAGGGGGCTGTCACATACCAAGCCAGGGGACAACACCCCTGTCTCAGGGCAGGAAAAAGATCCTGGTGCAGGAGCTGGGAACACTCACACGAAGGCTTTTCAACTGAACTCCAGTGGTGGGGGGGTTCAAACTGGGCTTACTGGAGCAGCATCTCAGTACCAAGTGGTGAGGTGGGCTTTAAACTGCAGGACCCGGAGGGGGGGATCCCAACTGGCAGTGATCACACCCCCATCACAACTACAACCAATTTGGGGTTAAACCAGAGTGGTGTAAAATGTGTCTGTGAGAAGGCTGCAGGATCACTTGTGTTTTTTACAAAGACAAAAAGCAACAAATAAAAGAAAATCCTTAAGGTTTCAAAGAGGGTTAATAGAAGTACCCTGTGAAAAAGTAAGAGCAGAGTAAATCTGCATTTAGATAATTTCTCCAGTGCAGTAATCAGAAACTATTTAAACACATTTCATGCTGGGTTTTTGAGAACGTTGACTTCCATGCAGGTAAAACAATGGTCTTGAAAAAAATTATGAAATGACAAAAGATCAGTCACACAAATTATAGGATGAAAAAGTGAATCCATAATTTTCTTCCTGTCTCCAAACAGAAGAGCTAAGACACCTCCTCAGATTTAGAATTTGGACAATCTGACTGCTGGGTCACCTCGTCAAGTTCTGGGATATGATGTGTCACAGCTGCTTCAAAGGTAAGAAGAGAAAGTTTCACTGAGAGAAAAAAAAATGTTAAATGCTATCTATGGTTTGTGAGGGCTTTTAAAATTTATTTATTTATTTTTCATTTCCTAGCAGCCACACGAGGGCAGTAACCCCTATTTTTTTCCTGAAGAAAGTCTATTTTCCTGTAGATTCTGAACATTTTGCACCAAGTGCTTGTTCAGTAACACATGCAGCTGCCTTTTCACCCTAAGGACCTGGTGGGAGGCAGTGCAAGGACCTCAGCAAGTTTTCAATGTGAGGATCACTCTGAAATCCTGCATCAAATTCAGGATTCCCACACCCTGTGGCCAAGCAGCCCCTAACTCCCCCACTTACACAGAAAGGAGGGAAACCAGTAGTGCAAAGGAATGGGAACCTTCACAGGTGAAAACTAGCAGGAGGAGGAAGAGACCTCCCTCAGTGGATGAGGTGCCCCTGCAGACCCTCAGGTGGAGGTTGGGCTCTGCTCCCAGGCAACTCTCAGCAAGACAAGAGGGCACAAGAGGTCTCAAGTTGTGCCAGGGGAGGTTTAGGTTGGACATGAGAAAGAATTTCTTTCTGGAGAGGGTGCTCAGCCATTGGAATGGGCTGCCCAGGGAAGGGGTGGATTCTCCATCCCTGGAGCTATTTCAAAAGAGCCTGGATGTGGCACTCAGTGCCATGGGCTGGGAACCACGGGGGGAGTGGATCAAGGGTTGGACTTGGTGAGCTCTGAGCTCCCTTCCAACCCAGCCAATTAAAAACAAAACAAAACAAAAAAAAACCAAAACCAAACCAAACCAGCTTCAGAGTTCTGATGAGCAGGAAACCACATTGCAGCCCCATCAGCTCCCTGTGTAACACGCACTGAAACCAAGAAAACACGAGGGCTGATAGCAGCAAGAGACTCTGAGGGTACAGAGGAACATTTTTGCCCACCTGACCCCCTCTCCAGAGGGTTCTGCTGCTTATCAGGGGCTCATATCAAGGCTCTCACCTAAAGACTGCCAAACCTTGTGTGTCCCACTGCCTGTTCCCTTCCCACAGGGGACAGCCAGCAGCAAGCTGGAGACTTCTCAGGGATTACAGAGCCCTGGGAATGGCAGTGAAGGACTCAGGAGCACAGGCAGTCTTTTTATCAATCCTCCCACTCAAAGGGAAGGGACTTGATAGGGAGAGTTGAATTGGGACAATCAAGAGATGATGAGAGGATTGGTGTCACAGCCAGGGCCATGGAACTCCCTTAGAGAAACCTGGTGATGGTCAGGGGATGATGAATGAGGTGATGAATGATCACCAGGGGATGATGAATGAGGTCCATGTCTCAGAGAAGAGGGACAGCAGCTTTGGCCAGAGGCTTTCCAGTTTAGAAAATAGGGCTTTAAACTATTTTCTGGTGGAGAAGATCCCAAATCTATCCCACTGCCAGCACTTTGAGGCCAGTTCCAGATGCCCTGGGCCTGGAGAAGGATCCCAGGCCAGCAGGACAACACCTGAAATGCAGAAGGATGGAATTCAGGCCAGTCAGAGAGCTTCAGTGGGGACACAAATGCCTCCAGGAAGATGTATGGGGAGCAAACAAGAGGAGTTAGAGACCTGGGCTGTGATGTTATTGGCATCACTGAGATGTGATGGGATGGCTCCTATGGCTGTAGTATGGGAATGGATGGATAAAATCTGTTCAGGAAGGACAGGCAGGGCAGAAGAGGAGGGGGTGACACCCCCTGCATCAGTAACATCAGCTGCAGTCCATGGAGTTCTGCCTGAGGATGGACAGGGATCTGAGCAGGGGATCAGGGTGAAAGGGACAACAGGGACACATGATATGATGGTGGGGGCTGCTACAGGGCCCCCGAGCTGGAAGGCTGAGCTGCTCTCTATAGGCAGGTGGGAGCAGCTTTGTGCTGACAAGCCCAGGTCCTCGTGGGCCGTTTCACCCACCCTGGGATCTGCTGGAGGGGAAACACAGAAAGGCAGCAGCAATCTAGGAGGTTCCTAAAATGCATTGACAAGAATTTCCTTCTCCAAGCAGTAGAGAAACCAATGAGAAAAGGTGCCGTGCTGGACCTTGTTCTTGCCAACAAGGAGAGGCTGCTGGACAAAGTGAAGGGCTGAGGTGACCACAAAATGGTGGAATTGAAGATCCTTAGAGCAAGAAGGAGGGTGCAGAGCTTGCTCACCACCCTGGATTTCAGGAGAGACTTCAACCTCTTCAGGGATTTCCTTGCTAGAGTGGCATGGGATAAAGGTGTGGAGGGAAGAGGAGCCCAAGAAAGCCACTCAGTGTTCAAGGATCAGCTCCTCCGAGCTCAGAAGAAGGAGGAAGGCAGACAAGAAGGCACGGATGAACAAGAAGCTCCTGGACATCCATAGATGTAAAAGGAAAGTCTGCAGAGGGTAGAAACAAGGACAGGAAGCCTGGGAGGAATACAAAGAAGTTGTCTTAGTAGTCAGGGATAAGTTAAGGAAAGCTAAAAGCCCAGGTAGAATTAAATCTGACCAGGGACATCAAGGGCAAAAAGGGGGACAGAGACAGGAACACGGATGGAACCCTGTGTGCTTTTAAAAGTTCCACATGCTGTTTGATGACTCTTATTCCAGCCACATCCCCCTTGATCCTTCTCTTCCTTCAGTAAATTGCAGAAATATATTTGTGTGTGGTGGCTCTCTAGTCACCCAGCAGGTCACCTGTGTCATTCTTGAACTCCTTGGCTTCCCAAGCACAAATGCAAATCAGACTTTTTCTCAGAGACAGTGAGAGGGGAAAGCTCCAGCAGGCTGCAAACTGGGCTTTGCAGGAGTCATTCCCAGTCTGACTGGTTTGGAAAGCAGCCTAGGGAGCTCTCCTAGGGAGCTGACCTGCCTACACCTCAGTAAATAGCCCAAAGAGTCATATATTTCTTCAGGTTCTGGAAAACATGTTATGAAAGATGCTGCCAGCCACTTAACTTATCTTTTCTCAAGTCTTTATGTGTTTTTAACGTGTGTTTTAGATACGTGTGGGTAGAGTTTGTTCTTGGGGTACAACCACAACACTTTTAGAATGACACTGAGTGGAACTACTCAGTCACAAACAGGGACAAAGTCCACTGGATGCTGCAAAGAGTCAGCCAAACAGCACAGAACTGCTTGTGCACTACTTGGTTTACTTTCTGCTCCCCATCTTGATAGAAGCTGAAGTTAATGTTGGTAAGTAGGTTAATCAAATATTTTAATTACTTATTAGGATGGTTCGACAAACATGAGGTTGTTAAACATGACTTAAATACTTAAATTTCTCTAGAAATTTTCTAGGGTGATTTTTTTATCCAGTGAGCTAACATTTCACCTGCTTATATTTAGGTGAGCAGTACTACAAACTTTATTGCTTCCTGCATAAAGTGTAAACCACTTTTTCCAGACTTGCTTTGCTTTTATAATTTGTGGATATATCAATGTGCTCAGGAAATATTCAATTTTATAAACCTTTTCCCAATGAAGTGAGGAAGAAAGACCAACATGAGAACTCATTCTCAGCAAAACATAAGATTATAAACTAAAACAACCCCCAGCCTAATTTGGTAATTCTCTGGCTTTTACACATTTTTTTTCTCTCTAATAAGGCCTTAGAGGTAAAAATTAGCCATTGGGTTTGTTGGTGTGACTCTCTGGCAGATCAGTGGGAAAGCTGAGCTTCTAATTCAAACATAAATGAGCATTAACTCAGATCCTGATTTCACAGCTACAGCTTTGAGTATTATAGTTGGGATCCAGTGTTGTAGCACAGGATTTAAAGCACATTACTGGACAGTCTGCTAATAAGTTCCTCACACTGTGCTGCTGGCATCACTCTTGGAGAGCACAGGCAACAGGACACAAAAGGAGCTGGAAGGAAGGAAAGTGAATGCCAGAATCCTGCAACAGAATTCACAGAAGCAGAGGGAAGGACTAAAATATCTTTATGCAAGTGTTAAATGTAAATTTATGCAATGTAAAGAGCACGATGCCCACTGGACCTGCCTCCAGCAGCAGCCTCCACACTGCAGGAACCTGGATGTGCAGGGAGATTTTAAACCACATTTCTTTCACTGCAAACTTTGTCCTTGCCAAAGCTGCCCTGCACTTGCTTTCTTGTGCTCTGCTTCAATTTCTGGAGGGTTTTTCTGTTACCTGCTAAGCACTTCACTCTGCCTGAATTGGTGGTACTGTAGAAGTCAAAGGAAACATGTTAGAAATAAATTATGCTGTATTATGGCTGCAGATATAGAGATATAAGAAAATTCAATTGACAAAGTACTCAGCTTTAACTGAAGATGTGACCTGGGTATGCTGGGCCTTACCATCTCCTGCTTATTGCATTTGATGTCTGAAACAAAGTGTATGGAACTGAGCTCATATTGCAGCCTGTTTCATTTCTCATTCTGTCTCAAATGGCAAAATCAAGTGAAATAAAGGGCAGATTCTCCTCCTTCCTACCTGCACAGGTCACTTTTGCATGGCCTTCACAAACGCTTTGCCTATCTTGAACTATGAATTTCATGGAGAAATCAGCTGATATGCATTTCCTTTTCTTTAGGCTTGGTGCCTAAATAGCAATTCCCTCTCTTCTAGTCTCAGGACACAGCCTGAGAATGACTGTAAGGCACAATTGGTGTGCTAGAAACCAAAGAAATAGTCACAAATAGTTAATACCATTGTCCTTTCAGACCTCTCTGAGGAACAAACACACAATTCTGCTGCCATCCAGTACATTGCAGTAGGAAATACTTCATACAACATCTCTTGTCTAATGAAAAAAAAAAATCTTTAGTACAAGGCCCTTTAGTTCTGCCTTTCATTCAAAACTGTTCAGGGAAACTATGCTATCAATTTCTGAGTGGCTTTTAGTCTGAGTGACAGATAGTTCTTATTAACAGTGGGTTAGTTTAAATATTTTACAAGTGAACATAACAGAGTCTTCCCCAGAGTGCCTGCCAGATCCTTCAATCTGATCAAACAAACTTCTAAAGAACTTCCAAATAATCTGTAAATAAATATCTACTCTTTGCTAGAAATGGTGGTGTGTATTTTCAAGCTAGGGAGTTTTCTTTCTCAAAGTTTTGCAGAGTTTAGGGAGTGTAACAAACACAACCACTGTCAGGTTTTAACATACACTGTGGGGGGTTTTCTAAGATACAGTGACACCCAGTATAGTATTTTTGACTTCTGCCTTTACCTTGGAAAAAAACTTCTGACTACATCCTTTCCTTTCAAGCTTGGCCAGGCTCCATTTTACTTCTCTTAACATAACCTCAGGCACATGCCACAAGGCTTGAAAGTCATGTTCTTCATACCTGGGATGTAATCCATCTTATCATCATCTTGATACCATATCAGGAGATCTGTGTTCCTCACCCAAAGTGACTGTGAAGGACAAAGTCAGGAGTCATAAATGCAGAAAGAGATAAGAAGTGAAAAAACAGAAGGAGCAAAATTAAAAGCAAGAGGTTGAAAAGCCTGTGTGTGGGCCAGATCTATGGTTTGCTGTTGGTGTTCCTGCTGAATGGCCTCTTGACCTCCTTTGCTGGTGGAGGATTTACCAAGCTTGGCCAGAAGGTCTATGTCCTCTCCATGCCATGGCAGTACCACTGATTCTGCTCTGATGGGTCAGTGTGTATTAAATTCAGCTTGAAGAGACAGTGAATTGCTTGGAACGTGGCCTTTCAAAGATGCTCAGACACTTCCAGAAAATCTCAGTGGGGGCTTCTGTGGTTGCTTGGTTCTACATTTAAACTTTCTTGGAGAATTTAGGGGCCTGCTGAGTCTCTGGACATTTTGGCCAGCAGACCTATAGCTATCCACTTCTCATTATTGATTAGTGCTTGTGTTCATTTACCCCCCCCAGGCCAGGGACTGCTACCCCTGGGTGTTCAGAGTTACTGCTGGACAATGGGTGCAGAGCCAAGGGCACTGCTCAGCTCTGAGGAACATCTTGTGCTCTGGAAAGAGAAAAGGAGGAAAGAGGTCCCACCTGTGACCCTCCTTTAGGGAGGAGCAGACAAGAGAAATGACCAGCACTGACCAAACAGAGGATTCCATCCCATACACCTCATCCTCAGAATAAATTTGAAGGATCACCAGGGTCAAAATCCTTCACCCTTCTTCACCTCTTCCAGCATCCTTCAGCATCCTGGGAGGATTCCATCCCTTCCTCTGCCTCTGCTCCTGATCCATCCCAGCCTGAATCTCTGTGTTCCTGCCTCCAGCTCCCAACTGCTGCTGACCCCAGGATTCCAGCCTGGACTGTCCCAGGGCTGCCCTGCAGCCTCAGTGGGGATGGGAGAGTTATTGGGGGAAAAGGGGGGAGGAGCCTGGCATCAATTTTCCTGTAGATTTGGATAGATTTAGTCATTTTTCCTATTTCTCATTCCTGTTTCATTAAAGCTGTGTAGTTCAGTTTCCAACCGAACAGGAAGCTGAGTCTCTGGACATTTTGCCCAGCAGACCTGTAGCTATCCACTTCTCATTATTGATTAGTGCTTGTGTTCACTTACCCCCCCCAGGCCATCTCGTCAGAGGCAGTGTGAAAACAGATTATCTCAGGTGTACACAATAGTAATACCAGACACTGTGAGCACACCCCTAGCCATGGGGAGTTCTTGGATCACATCTGGGGAAATTAGGTAGGTTTTTCACAACCCAAAAGGTTGTAATTGTGTAATTTCTAAAGCAATAGTATATTACTTAAGTGTCTCCTGCAAGTGTTCACTTCACTTGTGCTGTTTAAGTATTGGTTGAATGTTTGCTGTATTTCCACGAGAAAGGGTTTAAAAACAAATGTAGATCAAGCCAAATTAAAGTCTTGAGACAGGAGAGTGCTGGCAGAGCTTGTTGGTGGTGCAGCAGGAGTGAGTGAGGTGGTTTACTCCCAGCAGGAAGGGTTTGGGAAACAGGAGTGGTCTGGAACATGTAAGAAAAGGAGGATGAGGCAAGGCATGAGCATTATTCATGGTGTGTGAAATCACTCAGTTATTTTCACTGGTCAGTAACGTGCACTACACAGTTTTGCAACACTTTGTTGTTGGCTTTTTTGGACAAGACCTATCCTTTTGGACACTGCACTTTGTAAGGACCTTTGCTTTCCTGTGGCCATTCTGTGGGGCTGCACATGTTTGGGCTGTTCAGGCTGGAGAAGAGGAGGCTCAGGGGAGACCTCATCACTCTCTCCAACTCCCTGAAAGGAGGTTGGAGCCAGGGGGGGGTTGGGCTCTTTTCCCAGGCAACTCTCAGCAAGACAAGAGGGCACAAGAGGTCTCAAGTTGTGCCAGGGGAGGTTTAGGTTGGACATGAGAAAGAATTTCTTTCTGGAGAGGGTGATCAGGCATTGGAATGGGCTGCCCAGGGAAGGGGTGGATTCTCCATCCCTGGAGATATTTCCAAAGAGCCTGGATGTGGCACTCAGTGCCATGGGCTGGGAACCACGGGGGGAGTGGAGCAAGGGTTGGACTTGGTGAGCTCTGAGGTCCCTTCCAACCCAGCCCATTCTAGGATTCTGTGATTCTATGTCTGTGTGGATACTGTCAGGCCCTAAGGATACCCCCCATCCATCCTCCCAGACCTCTGGGCTCACTGAGGTCTCTGGCTGGTGGAGCTGCAGGGTCCCACTGGGATCCCTGCTGAGCTTGGGAGCAGATTTTAAGCTGAGGTTCTCATCCTTGGTGCTCTTGCAGCTGCCCTGGACCTGGCCATGGTCCCAGTTGATCCAGACCTAATCCCTCCTCAGTTGTCCAGTCTGAAGATGCTGGAATTGCCTCAGCACTGAAGATGTGTCTGATCACCTCTTTGCTGTCACAGGACCTGTCCTCTCACCTTGGCCAGGTGACATGGAAAGGTTCCCTCCTCTGGGACTGCTTTGCTTTCACCCTCGGGGTCCTTGGCATACAAACCTGCACACACACCTACCCAGCTGGAAAATCTGACTTTTTTTGGGGTTGTTCTTCAGTTCACTTGCAACTGATTTGCTTTGCCACTCAGGCTGTCAGTGGCAAGTTGCTGTGGGACACTGACTCACCTGTGCTTCAATCCTAACTGTGAGGGGAAAATCTTCAGGTTCAGACAGCACGTGAGGAAACTTGAAAATAAAAAAACAAATTACCTTGGTCCTGTTAAAAAATGATACTGCAGTGGTGTCCTGACTAGCAAGCAAACTGGGAAAATATCTGCTCAAGAAACAAGATTGCACCCAACAAATTTGTGTTCTGAAGGTGCTAGATAATTCCATTAAGTTCCATCAAGCATTTTTCTCTTTCAAGAAAATGAAGATAACTGCTTGTCTGTATTAAAAATGCTTCACATAAGGAACCTGAGAAACTGAATTAATTAAAAAAAAATTCACCAAAACAGAACAACACAAAATCATATTGGAGGTAGCCAGGTTTCCAGAACAGACTCAGGTTTAAGATACAATGCTTTGCCATCGTTAAATTCTGTTAAAACTAAACAAAAATAAAAATAATTAAAGCTATGTATACTTGTGAAGAAAAGCTGCTACAAAGAAGCCATTCTGAATGCACAGAATCCAGAAGTCTTGAAGAGCTGCGGGTAAGATAACCAAATGTATTTAATTCAAGAGCTACATATCCCTTGTGGTAAACTGGAATTATCTCTGTTTGCTGAGGCACGGACAAATGTGACCTCTCATTGATTAGCTTGATTTCTTTGAATCACAAGGATCAGTACTAATTACTAGGGAGGTCTTACAGCACCAGGCACGTGTGTTTTGTGCTCATGATACTCGTAATTTTTCAGAAATTAAAAATATGTCAGTTTGGGGGAAAAATTGACATACCCTTGCCTTTGAAAGAAGTGGAGGCAATGCTGCAGCCATGAGAAGCAGAATCATCTCAGGCCCTCAGCTGAAGAAAGATGTTTGGTCAAGGAGATAAAACACTTGAGCAGTGCATGTTGCCACAGTAAAAGTCACACCATGTTCTGATTAAGATGGTCTTACAGAAGGACCTCACTTGTTCCCCGTGGGTTAATGAGTGAATGGAGCCTGACCTGGGTGTCAAAACCACTGGGAAATAGTCACAGGATTATCTGCAAGGATTATCTTTATGTTTGCTGAGTAAACAGAGCCAGGTCAGGTTTGGCTAAATTTGCAATCATTGCAGCTTCATGTAAAACAGTATTTTTCATGTCTTTACTGAGGGTAGCTGCAGGGGATTTTAATCCTGTCAGTCAGCACTCTGTTTTGGTGCTCCCTAATTCATGACAGCTTTCATACTTATTTGGAGAAAAAAATTAACATCAACATCTGATTGCCTCCTGATTACTGTGTAGATGCAAATGCTGACTGGGGCTAAGATATGTACAGGATTCTTGGTAGAATGAGAGAAAACAGACTTGGTTTCTTTTTTCTTAATACTTCAAAGGTAAAGGGAACCTGGAAGATTTAAAAAAAATGTAACAATTTATCAAGACAGGTTTCCTTTGTGCATAATGACAAATATACATATGTGGGGGGGTTTGTTTTCTTTTTAAGCTATTAATTATCTTCTGACTGTCCAAATACATTCCTATCTGCATTGGCTAAAAATATGGTTATGTGAATGCTGCTGAATCCAGTGATGTGGCTGAGTTTGTAATGATTTATTATTTTGTTTTCTTCCTTCCCCTTCCAATATTAATAGATCTAAATCTCTCTTCTTTTTCTCCTCTTTCCCTTGCTTTCTTCATGTTGTTTTCTTCTTGTTTAAGCCCAGATGGCCACTAAGCACCACACTGCCTCTGGCTCAATTCCATCTCCCCCCTCCAGCAGTGGTGGGGTGGGAGAGACAATCACAGGGTAACTCTGAGAAAACTCATGGGTTGAGATAAAGGTGGTTTAATAGGTAAAGCAAAAAACACAAAAGCAAAGCAAAACAAGGAATTCATTCACTATTTCCCATTGTCAGGCAGGTGTTCAGCCCTCTCCAGGAAACCAGGGCTCCATCACGCATAATGATCATTTGGAAAGACAAAATCCAGCTCTCCAAATGTGTGAGTCCACCTTCTTTCTCCTGCCTTCCAGGTTTATATGTATGGGATGGAATTTCCCCTTGGTCAGTGGGGGATCAGCTATTCCAGCTGTGTCTCCTCCCAAATGCTTCTGCACCCCCAACCCACTCCTGGTGGAGAAGCAGGACCCTGATTCTGTGTTAGAACTGCTCAGCAGTAACAAAGCATTCCTGGTACTATCAACACTGTTTCTAGCACAAATCTAAAACACAGCCCCATCCTACATATGGTGAAGAAAATTAACTCTAACCTAGCCAAAGCCAGCACACCTCTGAAAGAACAACACTCTCCTGAAACTTCATCATTAGGTGCTGAACACTGGAAGGAAAAATTCTGACCCAAAGTGTTTGGCATTTTTCGATTAATATTGTATGATCTCAAGGGTAAAGGAGAAGCACAGTCTGCAGAGTCCATGTTTCTGGATTTGGTTATGTACTTGCATGCTTTGGGGCCTTCAGCCACATCCTGGAAGTTGCAGCAGAAATGTGTGGCTGGGTGGACTTGCACACAAGGGAAAAACGCGTGAAACTCCACTCATAATACTTCAGGAGACTCCTCATACTGCCACCTCTGGTGTCTGGCAGGCTCTTGGGAAAGTGCAACCTTCCTGCTGCTACAGGGAAATCAAAGCACCAGATATTCAGTCTCAGCCCTTAAAAGCATCACCTGTTACACAGCTTACTCATTTCACATTGAATGCCATCCCGCGCCGAGACTGATGCAAATGCTTTTATTTGAATCACTTTGATGATTTTGCATTTTTAAAAGAATGCGAGAACTTTTCCTGAGATTTATTGTATTTAGTTCCTTCAACCCCCCCCCCGGCGTGCCGGAGCGGGCTGGCCCTTCCCGGGGAGGCCATCTTGTCTCCCTGCCCGCACCACCCAGCAGGTCCCCCGCACGCAGCGCTGCCCCACCAGGCACCTTTCCCCCCCTCTCTCTCCCACCTCCGGGACTCCTCTCCCCGGTAGCCGGTGAGACCCCGCGGGCTACACCTTCACGGTGACCGCTGAACCCCTCCCGCCGCACACTCGGGCCCGGACCCCACCTTTCCCCTCAGGTGCCGGTGCCGCCGCCGCCGCCTCCCTTGCGGCCCCGCCCCGGGCTCCCCCAGGCCGCTCCTCCCTCGCCCTCAGTCCCCGCCCGCCTTCCCGCCCACACCCGCCTCGCCCGGGGCCTCCTCCGGGGCCCGCCCTGCCGCGGCCGGCAGCCAATGGGGCGGCGGGCGGCAAGCTCGGCTATCGGAGGGGTGCGTAAGGGAGCGGTCCCCATCTCATTCGCTTCCTCTGGCGCTGCCGGTAGTTGCAGCCCGGCCTATCCCGCTTGAGCGCCGGTAACCGCCACCCTCTCGGCAGGTGAGGGGAAGGGAGGCCGGGTCGGCAGCAGCGGGCTCCGGGCGGCTGTTGGGTGCAGGTCTGTGATCGCCGGCCTTCCCGGCGCCGCTCGGTTTAGATCCGCCGGCTGTAAGCTGCGCTCTCCGGCCGTCCCGGGGGAGCGGGGTCGGGGGGGCAGCGACAGGTCGTGCTTCCACGTCGGGCTGATTGACTGCGAGCTGCCGCCCTCCCCGCCCAGCCGGGACGCGCCCCCAGGGCACCGCCGTCCCCATTGGGGCTGAGGGAGGGCGAGCGTGGGGTGGAGGTGAACGGGGCTCGGTTGGTCTCTTTTTATTCTCATTTTTATTTTCACAAGGGCGAGCTCGAAGTTCTGTGGTAAATGCGCGAGCCGGGTGCTGTTTCCTCAGCAGGGCTGAGGAGGGAAGGAAGGGTGGTGGGAGCGGGGCTGCTCCCGGCGGAGGCGGAAGCGCCCTGTGCTGGCGGGTGTCCTTGTCATCCCGCTGGCCGTGTCCCCTGGCTGGGGTTAGGGCGCTGCTGCCACCCGTCAGGGAGCGGAGAGGAGGGGCTGGGGGCGGGGGAAGCGATGTGGCTGAGTTACATGAGGAGACTCGATAAATCTGCGCCGCGGAAACGAAGGTGAAATCGGTGACCCCCAGGCTCGGAGGGTCAGCGGGGCGGCTCTGACCCCTTGGCAGGACGAGTGTCGGCTCTGTAGAAGGGAGCACGCGGCTCGGTGCCGGTGTTATTTCCAAACTATCGGTGTATTTCCGAGCTGTCGGTGTGTTTCCAAGCTGTGTGTCCGTATGGGAGAGCCCGGGCTGTGTGCCCGTGTGATCGCAGGCCGTGAAGCAGATGAAAACGCAGTCCCTGCAAACTGCTTTTAAGAGACGGAAAGGGTTTTGCTTACGGCATGTCAGGTCTCCTGGAGGAGAATGCCCATTACACTTGTTGTTAAAGGTAGATTAGAATTTCTGGAGCGTCTCGTAACTCCCATTTTCTTGTCTCGTTTTCTCGCAGCTTCCGTATTTTGCGCTGTGTTTTCTGGTTTAAATAGGAAAAATCAATGTAAAGTAGGACTGCTGGTTTAATCTGGTTATAAAAGATCTGTACCAGTGTTGAGGGAACTGGAACAGAAAACACCTCTTTTGGACAGGGAAAAGTGCAAAGTAGGATCAGCACAAATATCTCATTCCTCCTCTTACTTGGCAATTTGTCACTAACTGGAAATAATCGTATTGAAACTTGGCAGTCTGGCGATTACGGTGCAGAAAACTCCTCTGCCTCGTCACATGTCCCTAGGAGTGTAGCACTGAGAAGGGGGAAGGTCTAATTAATGCCTTCGTTTCCCTTTCCTCAGACAAATTGTTTCCCTAAGCGTGTGACTTTTTTCCAGACCTGCAAGGTGCTTCGTGTGTTTTATGACCACTTAGAACGGATGTTATATTGAAAAAGCGTTGTCGTCTTCGGTGTTAATTAGCATGTTCTTTTCCTGTTGTGAACACACTGATAGGAAGCAGGAATTGCCACTTCATTCTGGCACAGCAATAGTGTAGATCTCGGTTTTGAAAGCCTAACTTTACGTGGCTCTTGAGAGCTGTTTTTAAAGCTAAGCTGATCTGAGAGGTATTTAAAATTTTTAAATGTTACAGCCTTGACTCGAGGGGAAGAAACGTTATTCTTGGGTAGGGAAAACAAAGGTTGTCAGCTGAGGCTTCTTAGCACCGAGAACCAGAATCGAAACGGCTCAGCGGCTCAGCTGAGTCCGCAGCTTTTCCTCTCCTCGCTGTGGATTCCTTCCCTGCTTGCGGTCCTTCTCTGTGGAAACTTCTCCCGAGCAGAGCGATCCCGATCCCGATCCCGGTGCCGGTGCCGGTGCCGGGGGGCGGAGCTGCCCCCGCCCAGGCCCGGCCGGGGTTGGCCGCGCGGTGCTGCGGCGGCGCGACCTTTCCCCTACTTCTCGCGAGTGGTCACGTGAGGCCCGGTGCGGGAGGGGCGCGGGGGCTGAGCCCCGCGGCGCTGCGGAGGGGGGAGCGGGCGGGACGGAGCCAGGGACTGCGGGAGCTGCGCGGGTGCGCTGCGGGCGGGGGAGCGGCGGGGTTGGGTCCCGAGCACGGCTGCGCGGCTGGCAGCGAAACATCCGCGGTAAAAGGGGGCTTAAGAAACTCTCTGTGCTTAAAAAAAAAAAACCCAACACCCTTCTCCCCCTCCAAAAGAAACCAAAACAACCCCAAAAAAAAACCCCAAACCAAAAAATCCAGCCCCAAACTCCTGTGTCTTATTAATATTCAAACCCCATTGTCTTCGTCCTGCACCACGCTGTGTCATAGTCCTGAGCTCCACATGTTCAGAAAAACAAGACCTAAAGGACCAAGAAGCACCCTTCTTTTCCCAAGTCTGAGTTTGAATGGGCGATTTAAATGTTTTTAAAATATTTGGGACTGGTTCTTCAGTCTTACAACCTTATCCAGGCTGAAAGACCCTGTCCAGGTCTTTCCATGTTGTTCAGGGATCGGTGGTTGTACTCCTGTGAGTGCAAATCACTCAGTTTCATGCCTTTGGTCATCAAACATTATTGTCCAAGGATCTCCAGAGTCCCAAAGTGTGACATCTTTCATGTCTCATCCAAGTCCTGACATTCCAGAAATACTTGTTACAGAGGAGGTAATAATTCTTCACTGCCCAAACACTCTTTAATGCAAAGGGAGAGAAGGATGAAAGTCATTTAATCTGAATGCCTCATGTCTTTCATGGCAGCACTGGAAAAAAAAAAATGCATAGAGTTTGGTTTCTGGGGGGGGTGGAGGAAGTTTCTGCACGGTATAACTGTGCACTGTTTTAATTTTGTGTGCTTCTCACTTACTCAGCAAGATTATTTTGAATTTCTAGAAGGTCAGGAGAGGTATCTTGCTGGGATGTGTACAATATCACATGTATTGCACTGGAGACTAGAATAACCTCAAAGCTCTAGGAACAGTGTAGTGTGCCCTACTCTGGATAGACAAAAATCATGCCAGCTGTAAAAGTTTCTGGTTTGGCTATGTCAGTGTGGTGTGATTTTTGTTGAAGTGTACATTTTGGAACCATCTCTTACAGGAGCATGCTTTTTGGGAAGAGGAGAGAGGCCACATTTTCCAGAAGCTTTAGGAACTAATATTACCTAGTGTTAGACTAGTGATTAGCTCATTGTCTGCTACAGTCTCTTCTCCTACTTCACCTGTCTCCAGTTTGATCAGGTGAGCAGACAACTGTGGCTTTTCTCCTGGAAGTGCTGGGGAAAACACTGAAAACATCTCCCCAAGAAGTCTTGATGGCACCTATGTTGACTGAAATGGGAGTTTAAAACATGCAGGCAAACACTTGGATGTCTTTAACCAAAAGCTGAAGCCAGGATTGGATTCTAGCCCCTGAGATCACCTTGTTTGTTGCACTAGCAAGTGTGAGCCTTCAGAAATGACTGAGTAGGTAGCAGATGAACTTTCTTTCACTCCACAGTTCCTCACCATCTCAGGCCTGTTAAATGAGGACACTTTGAGGACACTTTGATCCAGATAATAAATAGTCATGGAAAACTGTATTTCAGAGCTACTATTCTCTCCGTTGCCATCTGTTTTTCTAAAATGGTTCCAGTCTGATCCAGCCCCTCTGAGAAATTGAAAGCCATGTGTGAATCAAATCTCCAACTGTTTTTCTTGACTTTCTATTTCAGAATTATAATTGCCTCTTTGTCATTGTTGCAGTGTCATGTGTATTACCAACATAGCAGCAGTGGAATCAATCTGCCTCTCAGTGTGCCCCAACCTATTTGAGGTCCCAGCTGCAGGGAGCTTGCAGGACAGAAGATTTCTGTGTGACAAGTAGCCTGGAGATCTTGAAGGCAGAGAGCTGCTCAGGTATGCTTGTGTTTCACTCCTCATTTTGTTTGTTATTATCTCTTCCCTTCCATAATATATCTCTTGCTCCCGTTTACCACTTGGGAAAGGGATGAAGAAATTGCCCCAAGATTCCCCAGGAGATGCCTGAAGGAGATAGCTGATGTTCTGCCAGAGATGATCTTGGCAAACTGCTGAGGACAGGACACAAGCTGTTAAGACAGCAAGTTACTGCAGACTCCTTAGCTGTACTGATCCTGAACTGGTTGCTGTGGGCGAGGTCCAACTGTTGCTGCAGCTTGGGAAATGCCTGTATGTATTCAGTTCCCCACCTTGGCTTCAAACAGCATTTGTTAATTTTTTAGATATGAGAAATCCTTTATGACATCTGCAGTTCCAAGGAATCATAGCTGTCAGTTGGAGCTGAGGGTAGGCAGGACTGGAGCCAGTTATTAGGAATAACCAGAGATAAGAAGTTGAAATTTATGTGTCACATAATGGCTGTTGAAGGGCAGGCTTCTGTCTGTCTAGGTGGCTTAAGCCACTTCACTCATGACATTATAATTTTACTTTGGGGACCCTATGAGAGATAAATGCCATATAAACAAGAGCTTCAGATTTCTGGAGGCTTAAACATTTTTTAAGCACATGTCCTGGGGCTGATGTGGTGCTGTTTTTGGTAACATGTTTTTCTCACAGGACCTTTGGGGAGCTGCTAAAAGCTCTCCAGGCTCCATAAAGTCCGGCCCCACCTCTCCATCAGTGACCATGGGTGTGCCTCAGCTATTAAAGTAGTTTAACAAGGGGAAAGGAGCTCAGGGGGGAGAAGAGACCTCGGGGAAGAGAGAGATCAATAGGAGAGGTGAGAGCAGTGCTGGAGCAGAGATACCAAGATGGGTGAGGAAGGAGGCAGAGAAGGTGCCTGAGCAGAGGTTCCCCCTGCAGCCCACGGAGGAGCACGGTGGGGTCTGTGTGGACCTGGAAGGGTCAGAGAGGGTCAGCTGTGTGTGTGGATCCCTGGCTGGAGGAGCCCGTGCCAGGGGAGGTGACTGTTCCCAGCTCAGTCCATGACTCTGTGGGCAGCCCGGGCGGGAGCAGTCAGCTCCTGAGGGACTGCACCCCATGGCAGGGACTCATGTCCCAGGGGTTCCTGAAGGACTCTCCCGTGGCAGGGACCCCGCCCTGGAGCGGGGGAAGAACGTGAGGAGTCCTCCCCTGAGGAGGAAGGAGTGGCAGAAAACAACCTGTGATGGGCAGACTGTGAACCCCTTGTCCCCTGTTCTGCTGGGGAGAGGTGGAGATCTTGGGACCAAAGTAATCTGGGCCCGAGGGGTAGGGAAAGGTATTTAAGCTCTTTTTTGTTTTCTCTTTGTTTTGATTCGGTTAATGGTAAATTAAATTGATTTTTTTTCTCCCCCCAAGTTGAGTGTTTTGCCCAGGACCCTCCTAGGCCTTGTTCTGCCCCACAAGGTGTTAGTTGTGTTTCCTCCTCACCATCCCAAAGCTGTGGAGCAGCGAGCTGCAGCATGGAGCTGTGTGGATGGACCTGGACTAACAGAGTCAATAAAAACTGAGGTGGCCTGAGAGAACCTGTCAGTTTGACTCTTTAATCAGATGAAATGATAATTGAATGCTACGTTAATTCAAGTTAATTCACTTGGTCAGCAGTAGTAGGGAAGTTGTTGTCCCCCAGCACTTGGCAGTGGAGAGGCCACATGTTGAATAATGTGTTCAGTTTTGGGCCCTTCAGTACAAAAAAAGACACTGAAGTGCTGGAACATGTCCAGAGGAGGGCAATGAAGCCAGTGAAATGTCTAGAGCACAAAGTCTTATGAGGAGCAGCTCAGAGAGCTGGGATTGTTAAGCCTCACGAAAAAGGAGGCTGAGGGGAGAACTTACCTGAAAGGAGGTTGTGACAAAGTGTGTGTTCTAAGTAAGAAGTGACAGGACAAGAGGACACAGCATCAGGTTGCTCCAGGGGAGGTTTAGTTGGGATATTTGGAAAAATTTTTTCACTGAAAGGGTTGTCAAGCATTGAAACAGGCTGTACAGGACAGTGGTCATCATCCCTGGAATTAGTTAAAAAGTCGTACAGAAGTTGGAGAAGTGGTGCTTAGAGACATGGTTTAGAGGTGGACTTGGTTTATGGTGAGAAAACTGGTGACCTAAAGGTCTTTTCCAACCAAAATGATTCTGTGATTCTAAGTTTTAAAGAAGAGTGAAATTTTTTAGTCTGTTTTATTTCTATGCTATAGAAATTAGGTTCACCTGAGAAGCACTGAAGAGTGAATTCAGTGTACATGACTTTTTATTGGAAAGAAATTATTTGGCTTCAGTCCTTTCAGATTTCTCTAACTGATTTGATGTCAGTAGAACATGATTAATCATTTTAGAGTAAGTGACTTATTGGTATGACTTGAGAGCAGCAGGGATTAGTGTCTTCTTATGTGCTGAAGCATGATTAGATATTACTGAAGGTTAGAATGCAAGGAAGCAGTTTAGAAATAGAAATTCTGAAGTGATTAATAGTGTCTAGTTAATCTTTATGGTAAGTTCAAAAGTTAGTACCTTGCAGAGCATCATCACACAAACTATGAATAAACTCTCTGCTCTTCCTGAGACTTTTTCTTAGTTCCTTTTCTGCAGAAGTGTTGTAGACACTTCAAGAAAGTGGCATTAGCTAGTAGAATATCCAAAAAACGTGACCAGAGACCTGACAGTCTTTTTGATCATGTTTAAATAGTTGAGCTGCATATTTTATACTGTTTACTGAGGTTTTTATAGATCAAAACCTGAATTTCCTTTTGAAAGGCATAAAACTGTTGAGAACTGTTCATCAAAACTGTTCATCACCAGATGCAAAAGTGTACAAGTGCCTTTGGCTTTTAGCATTCTCTGATTAATTGCCTTATTTAATCAACCCTCAAGCATGAGGACAGAATTTATATAAGTTCCTTAGTGGTGGGCATGCAGTCACTCATAAAGCTGGGTGGGTCCTTGATTTACTGAGTCTGTGCTGGATACTGGATACAGTTTAGTGTCAGAAACCACTGCATTTAGAGCAAACTTCAAGGAAAACACTTCCTTGAAGTTACATCGGTTTTATTACTGATTAATAAAGGCTTTCCTAATTTGATAGGAACAGTATTTCCACTAGATAGATATACACATGTAACTGTAATACAGGGGCCTACTATTTTGTTAGAAATTTATACTGTTCCCCACTGTATGACTGCAGTCATGGCATGTAGGTCAGCTCCAGGAATCACCTGCTGCCTTAAGACAAGCAGGCTCTCACTGAACAATGTAGCAGTGTTTAAAATACAAACGGATTTCAAGACTCTATAATGGCACCCTGGTGTTGAAAAAAAAATTCAGATGAATCACTATCTGAAAAGTTCCCACAAAACCTCTAAAAATTCTACTGCAAAATCCAGCTTCTTTTGTTCTCCAAAATAATAGTACATTTTTGTTTTGCAGAGAACTTGCTCTTTCTGAATGTTTGACTGCTGCTACCAGTTTGATTTACTGAGTGTGTTGCTCATTTAAAGCAATCAAAGCACAGGATTTCTTGTTCAGGCTTCAGTGTTCTAAAGTAAGTGTGTTTTGTTTAATTATTTTTTTAGGCATATCTTTTATGGTAACTCCTGCTTTAGATTTCATAAAGTGTCTCTGCTTGCTATGAAGTTAAAACCAGATAAAATATAGGACTTATGCTTCAAGCTCTTAATCCTCTTAGTGGTTATTAACATGACTCCAGTAGTTTCATTTTTCTGTTTGACTGGGAAGTCCAGAACTCCACACAGAATTTGAGATGGGGCCACTGAGTAGAGGGGAAGAATCATCCTAATGTGAATGTTCTGCCTTTGTCATAAGAGCACCTTGCTGGCTTGTGTGCAATTTCTTGGCAAAGTTGCTCTCCAAAAAAGTTGCTTTCCAGCCTGTCAGTTGTTTCCTTGCAGCATGTATGTTACCTCTCCCTAGGTGCAGGACTTTGCACTTTTCTTTGTTGAACTTACTAAGGTTTCAGCCTGCCTGTTTCTCCTGCTGGTCAAGGTCCATCTGGATGGCAGTAAAATCCTCTGGTTTATCAGCCACTACTCACAAGTTCAGTCCCTGTACTTGTAAATCCAACTGCAGTTTGGCTCCTCTTTTTTTTTGTTTGTTTGTTTGTTTGGGTTTTTTTGTTTGGTTGGTTTTTGTGTGTGTGTGTGTGGTTTTTTTGTTTGTTTGTTTTGTTTGGTTGTTTTTTCTCCTGGCTGCAACCTTTTAAATAGGTTTGACAGCTACTACTTTTAAATCAAAGATCTGGAAGGGTGTCAGATTGATAGACTGCAGAATGCAGACAGGTGGTGCATGGTACAAAGACAACTTGTAAAAATCTTGTTTGAATACTCAGACCTTTTACAGCTGCATGAGAAGAGATCCTGCTGCTTGATACAAAAATTTGATACTCTTTAGTTTGGAGAATTTTGTTTGCATGAGTTTTTGAACAGAGAAAACTCAAGCAACCTTGACTGTCTGCAGATTAACCACTTCTAGGATGGCTGTACAGATTGATGTTGCCTTTAAACTGTAGTTGGTGGCAAAGTGTGGAAGTAAACTTAATGTTCTTGGAAGTTATTTTAGGATGTTGACACTGGCTTTGTTATAATTTAATTTCAAGCACACTGTCTAGGCAAACTCAGCTGCTGTAGGATAGTCTGATTTACTCTGTGTAGGTGATGCTGATGCTTGGGCTGGCAGGAGCATCAGTAACAAATCTGAAGAGAAATTTGGAACAGATTTAAACACGTTTTATTTTTAAACACATTAAGTGATTTGTATAAAATGCTTTCATAATGAAAATTTCTGTAGGAACAGCTTAAACAGGTGAGTTCCTTGTCTCAGCACAAACACAGTGCAGATGTTTTAGCATTTTAATACTGTTTCTGATTTCCTTAAGTCTGTCCCCAGGCTCGTGGAATTCTGTGACCTACCCCAAAGTGTCAAAATATACTGATGTGCAAATGAAACTTTCTGGTTGCCTGTTTTCTTCCAAAAGCAGTAGCAAGCTTATCTCCTGAAGGGAGATCTGATGTGTGGACAGTAAAATACTGGATAAAACAACTTCAGTGTTTTCTTGGCATAAGAAACAGCATTCTTGTCGTGCTTGCTTGGAATTTAAGAGTTACTGTTGAATGTTTTAAGCAACCATACACAACAGGGAAAAAAGCTCTGGAGAATTCACAAGTTCTCTTTTAAGACTTCAGTGCTGAAACCTTCAGGAGGCAAGCTTGCTACAGCTTTTGGAAGAAAACAGACATCCAAAAAGTTTCATTTGCACGTTAATATATTTTGACACTTTGGGATAGATCACAAATGACCAGAAATGGAATTTCTGCTACACTTCCTTCCCCCCCCGTTTCCTCTTTAAAAGAAACTGGTTGGGGTTGGGGCAATTGCTTGGTTTCTTAAGACCTGAGTTCAAGCTGTCTACCTTTAAATGTAACTCTTAGTATAGTAATGAGTGTGTTTCCTAACTAAAATTGGATTTTGAGAACTTCCATATAGAATATAATTGTTTCTTTTCACCAGTCTCTGATGTTATTTGAAACCTGAGTGCTAAGCTAAATTTTGAAGCTGTAAGTCTGATAAAGGAGCAAAGAACTCCTCAAGGTCTGGCTTCTGGTTGTTGTGGGTTTTTTTTTTTTATTTCTAAGCTTGCTAGTAGGAATTTGGCAGGAGTCAGAAGGCACTATCTATGTGAAAAGATGCTTCTCAGTGGTGCCTTGCATCTCCATGAAGTTATGTGGGCTTCCAGGTGCTTCTGGGTTTAGAGCTGCCATCAAGATCCAGCATCTTTCAGCTCTTAGCACAGGGATGTGTAGTGCTGCAAATCTCCCACCATCTATGAACAGCTTGTGGTTTGGGTCCAGAGGTGTCTTTGTGGTCCCTGGCAGCATGAAACCTCTGTGGGTTGACACATAACAGTGTTCTCAGATAAACTTTTAGCAGTTTAGGTTTTCAAACAAACTGTCAACCTTTGATTGTCAAAGTAGAATCGGAGAGAATTGTTTTGTGAGCCTGAATACTGGCATTGTATGTCCTGCATATAAAAATTTGCCTATAAATCAATTTGAAAAATCTCTGAGGAGAGCCTCAAACCAAATTGTTGAGGTATTTTGCAAGTGAGACTTGTAGGCTTAAGTCTTTCATCGAGGTATGAGCTGTTCTGGGTGATGTGAATAAGGCTCTCCAGTTTTCCTCTGCATTTGTAAAATTGCTTCCTTTGCAGAAAAAGCAGCTGTAGCTATGAAGACTACATTTAAATATTGTCTCTTCCCAGTGGATGTCTGGACTCCTGCCAGAGGGGAATTACAGGGTTTTCTCTATGCCACAAGGAAAAGGAAATGGGGAAAAAACGGTTTGCACGAGCTGAGTGAGCAGTAGATGGAAAACAAGTGGCTGAGCTCTGAGATAAGAGGCCACATGGATATCCCCTCAAAGCAGAGCAATTGCTTTTTGTGAGGTAGAGCTGATGACTATTTTTTTTTTTTTTTTTTAGCACTTCCATTTTATTCACGTGAAGCTTATGGTATCTACAAAACCAGCTTCATACACAGTAGCACTTATAAAAATAACTGCTTCAGGAATTCATACCTGCAGTGTACTGGAATTCATTTAACTTTTGTATCATGGCTTGGTGCTTTTTAAATGCATGTGGTGATTCTTTCACTGTCTTTTAGAGGTATTGATGATTTAGATGAGGGGATTGAGTCCATCATCAGCAAATTCACAGATGACACCGAGCTGGGGGGAGTGTGGATCAGCTGGAAGGCAGGGGGGCTCTGCAGAGGGACCTGGACAGACTGGAGAGTTGGGCTGATCCCAAGGGGATGAGGTTCAACATTCCAAGTGCCGGGTCCTGCACTTTGGCCACAAGAACCCCATGGGGAGCTCCAGGCTGGGCACAGAGTGGCAGAAAGGGAGCTGGGAGTCTGGATTGCCAGGAAGCTGAAGAGGAGGCAGCAGTGTGCCCAGGTGGCCAAGAAGGCCAATGGCATCCTGGACTGGCTCAGGAACAGCGTGGCCAGCAGGTCCAGGGAAGGGATTCTGCCCCTGTGCTCAGCCCTGGGGAGGCCACAGCTTGAGTCCTGTGTCCAGTTCTGGGCCCCTCAGCTCAGGAAGGAGATTGAGGTGCTGGAGCAGGTCCAGAGAAGAGCAAGGAGGCTGGGAAGGGATCCAGCACAAGTCCTGTGAGGAAGGGCTGAGGGAGCTGGGGGTGTTGAGGCTGGAGAAGAGGAGGCTCAGGGGAGACCTCATCACTCTCTCCAACTCCCTGAAAGGAGGTTGGAGCCAGGGGGGGTTGGGCTCTGCTCCCAGGCAACTCTCAGCAAGACAAGAGGGCACAAGAGGTCTCAAGTTGTGCCAGGGGAGGTTTAGGTTGGACATTAGAAAGAATTTCTTTCTGGAGAGGGTGCTCAGCCATTGGAATGGGCTGCCCAGGGAAGGGGTGGATTCTCCATCCCTGGAGATATTTCCAAAGAGCCTGGATGTGGCACTCAGTGCCATGGGCTGGGAACCACGGGGGGAGTGGATCAAGGGTTGGACTTGGTGATCTCCAAGTCCAACACAGCCCATTCTATGATTCTATGTTATGTGCATCAGAGGGACATCACCAGCCACAGGTGACTTCTTTCATACCTGGAAAGATAGATGGAAGCATCCCACACATTTAATCTCTTGGAGCTTCCCATTTTCCAGGGATGGGGCTGTAGGAACATGGATGCAGTCTCTGGGTTGGAGGCTTCAGGCACAGCAGCACCAGGTTCACCAGAGCATTGGGTTTATCCGGGTGGAAGTCTTCTGTGTTCTGGTTTTTTGGCTTAAAAGAAGCATCCAATCTAGCAGCACTTTTTTATAATGAGGGCAAAACGTGGTCAGGCAGAGATAGGACAAGGGAAGACGAGAAACATCTGCAGCTGTTACATCATGTTTGAAGTCAAACCAGAAAAAATGCAAGGAACGGGCAACCTTGGCCTTTAATTCAAAAAGAAGCAACCAAGTGTTAAGGGCAAGCGTGTTAAGATACATTGTTTGTACCAGAGAACACCCGAAGGAATGGAAACAGTGATTTCACATTACTTCTAGAAATTATTGTGGGGTTTCTTTAGTGATTTCACATTACTTCTAGAAATTATTGGGGTTTTGTGGTGCTTTGTGGTTGGTTTGGGGATGGTTAGTTCTTGGTTTTTTGGGGGTGGTTTGTTTTTTTGTTTTGGGTTTTTTTGGGGGGTTTTTTGGGGGGGGTTTGGTGTTTTTTTGGGGCTTTTTTGGGGGGGGTTGGGTTTTTTTGGGGGGGGGGTTTGGGTTTTTTTGGGGTTTTTTTTTGGGGTGTTTTTTTTTGTTTTTTTTGTTTTTGTTTTTTTTTTTTTTTTTTTTTTTTTGGTCTGTTTTTTCCATTTGAGTCAGACTGGTCGGGGCTGCCGTGAAGGTCAGGAGCTGTTCGTGTCTGGGTGTTGGGAAGTTTTGTTGGGATACCGGGATCGCGTTGCGGAGGTGCCGCCCGGCGCATGCGCCCTGGCCGTGCCCTTTCCCCCAGTTCGGTGCCGGTCACGTGGCAGCAGAGGAATGCGGGGGAGGGAGGGGAGGTGCGGGGCTGCGGGGCGGGGTTGGGCTCTGAGGGGTGTGCGGAGATGGGGTTGGGCCAGAATCACAGAATGGGCTGGGTGGGAAGGGAGCTCAGAGCTCACCAAGTCCAACCCTTGCTCCACTCCCCCCGTGGTTCCCAGCCCATGGCACTGAGTGCCACATCCAGGCTCTTTGGAAATATCTCCAGGGATGGAGAATCCACCCCTTCCCTGGGCAGCCCATTCCAATGGCTGATCACCCTCTCCAGAAAGAAATTCCTTCTAATGTCCAACCTAAACCTCCCCTGGCACAACTTGAGACCTCTTGTGCCCTCTTGTCTTGCTGAGAGTTGCCTGGGAGCAGAGCCCAACCCCCCCCTGGCTCCAACCTCCTTTCAGGGAGTTGGAGAGAGTGATGAGGTCTGCCCTGAGCCTCCTCTTCTCCAGCCTCAACACCCCCAGCTCCCTCAGCCCTTCCTCACAGGACTTGTGCTGGATCCCTTCCCAGCCTTCTTGCTCTTCTCTGGACCTGCTCCAGCACCTCAATCTCCTTCCTGAGCTGAGGGGCCCAGAACTGGACACAGGACTCAAGCTGTGGCCTCCCCAGGGCTGAGCACACCAGGCCGCAGCTGGGGGTCGGGTCAGGGTAACGCGGTGCTAGGGCCGGGCTGCTCCTGGTTCATTCTTGCTGGATTAATATTCCTGTATTTGGGGTAAAAAAGAGTTTTCGTGTACTGTTTAGTGAACACGCTGAGTTTTAATTCATTAAAATGCTGGGTTGTCTGTTTGCTATAAATGCTGTTCATAAATGCATGTGCAGGGAAAGGGAATGGTTCCTGAAGCTGTTTCTGTTCCGTCGGGAGTGTGGCTGGAAATTCCCAGGCTGGGGAGTCACAAGGGAGTCAAAGGGTGGTAGGAACCCGTTGATCTGGTATTTAGGGCACTGGCATTCCAGAATACAAAATTCCATGAGTGAGCTGGCCCTTCTTGGGATAAATTTAGGTGCCTGATTCTCCCGATGGGAATATGGCTGTTGCTGTTGTCTTTTAATTTTTTTTTTCATCCCATCCTTAAGAGCACCACTAAATAGATGGGTGGATTTTGGTCTCGGTGTTGAACTGGTGATTCCCAATTTAAATGCACAGCTAGCTTGGGCTTCCTGAGACTTGTCTGGCAAGGCATTTATGGACAAGCAGTTGTTAGTGATGGATCACTAAGTGCTACAAGCTGCATTGTGACTGGGGCATGCAGGGCTTGTCTTAGAGGGACTGAAACTGGTGTTCAAAGCTGCTTTGGTCTTTCTGTCATCCTGATCAGACACTGTACATTTACAGCTCAAATTGCAAACTCCCTGTATGACACTGAGCTTTAGGTACCCTTCTGGAACCCCAGCAATCTGTTCTCCCAGGAGTCAGCCTCTAAAACTTGAGCAGTGCTGGTGTCTGTAGGAGATGTGTGAATTACCATCAGTAATTACCATTACTGCAAGCAGTCACTGCTTACTGGTTACAGCTTTACTAGATGCTGTGTGACAACACTTCACCTTGTTCATAGAATCACAGAATGGGCTGGGTTGGAAGGGACCTCAGAGCTCACCAAGTCCAACCCTTGCTCCACTCCCCCCGTGGTTCCCAGCCCATGGCACTGAGTGCCACATCCAGGCTCTTTTGAAATATCTCCAGGGATGGAGAATCCACCCCTTCCCTGGGCAGCCCATTCCAATGGCTGATCACCCTCTCCAGAAAGAAATTCTTTCTGATGTCCAACCTAAACCTCCCCTGGCACAACTTGAGACCTCTTGTGCCCTCATGCATCTCAGCCTAAGCCTCCTTCTCCTTCCACATTCTGTATTTATTTCTGAAGCCTACTATTACTCCAGTATTCCCAGTGTTTCTCTCCCTGTCTACTTGCACAGCTACTCACACACCTTCTTTGACTTCTACATAGTAATTTTTACATAGTCCTATTTAGAGACTAGAAGAGCATCACTACACTCTTTATAAACTGCTTTTGAAGTGCCCAAGCAACCTGCATGCAGTTCAGTTTGATTTGAATAGGCTGCAGCCTCAGAGTTCAGACAATATGTACATAAACAGAATCACAGTTACATTTTTATTTTAAATTCTGGTGGCTTTTGTTTGATCCTGTTATGGCTGCCTATTAGAGAATCAGAGAATGGCTTGGGTTGGAAGGGACCTTAAAGATCATGAAGATCCAACCCCCTGCATGGGCTTTTTTTCTATATTGGCACTGATGTGGATATTTGGTTGGGTAGTTAATGTGAGTGGTAGTTTAGTTGATTTTCTCTGAATTTTAGGTTTGTTTATGTGAAGGTAAGTTTCACAAATCACAAGGCAGTTGTGATTTGATTCCCCCATATCACTATAGCTGTGATTTTGCACTTGTCAGTCAAAAATCAGAGCTACAGGGTCTTTAGTGTCTTACTGCTGTAGCTAAGCAGCTGAAATTAAGATACAAAAAAAAATTCAGAGGAAGGGCAGAATCATCTTTATTTTCATTTTTTAGATCTCTTGTCATTACAGAATGAGATGTAATGTACCTGTGGTAAGATTTTTCTAAATATTATGACTGTAATTTTCTGCTCTGCTCTGCATCTTATATACTGCATGTATGCACAGTACTCAGCTTCCTGCAGTTCTGCCTGAAAGCCTCAGTTATGTGAGACTGTTTGGATTCAATTTTCAGTTGTTGTGGTTAGAAGAGGTGGCCTAATTAGCAGTGGCCTCTCACACTGAAGTACAAGTGTAGTCTGTAAGGAAGAGACAAGTATATTTGGCATATTTTGCAATATTTTCTAACCTTACGGGGTAGAAGGTATCTTCCTAGAAATGGACTAGCTCCTAGCTCCTTTGAACAAAAAAAAAAAATTTTTTTTAACTTTTACTTGTTGACAGACCTCTCTGAAGATGGCAGAAGCTCATCAAGCAGTAGCTTTCCAATTTACAGTAACTCCAGATGGGATTGACCTGCGTATGAGCCATGAAGCTCTCAGACAAATTTACCTATCTGGTGTCCATTCGTGGAAGAAAAAGTTCATCAGATTCAAGGTATTTTAAATTAGTCAAGTCCACCAAACTTGGCAGTTATTTAATGACTTACTGATTTATTGAAGTTTTGTTTGGGAAAAACTTAATTTTTTTTTTTTGCCTTGATGGCAAATGAAGTTCTTGATGTGAAAGGTGTGTGGGTTTTAGTGATACTGGGGAAGGTTGGCACTGGTAATGCTGCAAAGGCTGAAAGGTTGCATCCTTTTAATTTATTCTGTGGAAGCAAGATGAAACATAAAACTTAACAATAGCTTTAATTTACTTCATTATGTAATTATGTCATGTATCATAACTTAAGAAATATAACTAGTTGTGATTTTTAGTGTTAAATCACCTAGAGGGACAAGGCTCCACTCTTGGTTTTATGTATTCTTTGCCAAAATTACATTTTTAGATCCAGGAGAATATTTGCTGCTTTTAAACTTACCTGAACATGTATCTTGTAGAAGATTTGTTAGGTAGTAATGTTTTCCTTATCAGGTGTTGATACAGATTGTTGTGATATATATATATATATACCAGGACAGTTGATGGGTTCATAAATTATGTGTCTCTTTTTATTAGCAGAAAACTAGATAAGCTACAGGCTGTCTTCAACATCTCTTTCAAAAACATATTTTTAACAGCAGGCAATAAATCTCATGAAGCTATGAGAGGATCTGTTTATATAAAATATAATAATAATTACATATTATAATAATTACATATTATAATAATTATATATTATAATAATTATAATAAAGTAATAATTGTATTAAAATAATATATAAAGTATATAATAATTATAATAAAATATATTAAAAAAACTTGATTTCAGTTTCAAGTGGCTTTTTCAGGAGACTGTTTTTGTCTTGTGTTCTTTATGGGGGCCTAACTCAGTGTAAGTAAGAAGTGTTGAAGTGTCATTTATTCCAACATTTTTTGCTAATATCAGTGTTTTTAGTAAGACTTGCAGACAGCTAAGTGTTGTCTACAAAAGAACTTAAAAGTTCCTTTTAATTCTTTATATCATTGTGACACTTTCTTTAGCAGTCAGACTACACGAAATCCAATCCCTATTCTTGATTTAAGCATACATAAGAAAATACTGGATAATCTTAATTAAATGACTTAAATGTATTGATTTTTATTTCTTTCCATGGTAATATGAAGCCAGGCACTTTGGTATGAAAAAAATTATGTGAAGGCTTTTCTTTACAGAATGGAATTATCACTGGCGTTTATCCTGCTAGCCCCTCCAGCTGGCTTATTGTAGTTGTGGGTGTGATGTCAACAATGTATGCCAAAATTGATCCTTCTTTAGGACTAATAGCTAAAATCAACCGCACACTTGATACAACGTAAGTAGACTGAAAAGTTACTGTACCTCTAAAGAAAATCAGTTTTCTTTGTAGCTATCCTTAAAGCCAAGCCTGTGTCTCAGTTTTCAAGCAGTGTGTTCCTGGCAGAGGCAGCCACCAGATGTAGGAGGGCACGGAGTAGCTTGGTTGTTATTCCAGCATTACTGTAGTGATTTCTGAGTTTTTGGGAAGCACATTTAGCACCCTCTGTGGACTTTGATCTTGCTGCATGAGAGGGTGTTTGGGAGCTTTATAAAAAAGGGCTAACTGGTGTTGTTCAATATCTTCATCAACGACTTGGATGAGGGTATAGAATGTACCCTCAGCAAGTTTGCTGATGACACTAAGCTGGGAGGAGTGGCTGACACACCAGAAGGCTGTGCTGCCATTCAGAGAGACTTAGACAGGCTGGAGAGTTGGGCAGGGAGAAACATGATGAAATTCAACAAGGGGAAGTGTAGAGTTTTGCATTTGGGGAAGAACAACACGATGTCCCAGTATAGGTTGGGGGCTGAGCTGCTGGAGAGCAGTGTAGGTGAAAGAGACCTGGGGGTCCTGGTAGACAAGAAGATGCCCATGAGCCAGCAATGTGCCCTTGTGGCCAAGAAGGCCAATGGCATCCTGGGGTGCATTAGAAAGGGGGTGGTTAGTAGGTCAAGAGAGGTTCTCCTCCCCCTCTATTCTGCATTGGTGAGGCCACACCTGGAGTATTGTGTCCAGTTCTGGGCCCCTCAGTTCAAGAAGGACAGGGAAGTGCTTGAAAGAGTCCAGCGCAGAGCTACTGAGATGATTAAGGGAGTGGAACATCTCCCTTATGAGGAAAGGCTGAGGGAGCTGGGTCTCTTTAGTTTGGAGAAAAGGAGACTGAGGGGTGACCTCATCAGTGTTTTCAAATATGTAAGGGGTGAGTGTCAGGGAGATGGAGTTAGGCTTTTCTCAGTGGTGACCAGTGATAGGACAAGGGGTAATGGGTGTAAATTGGAGCATAGGAGGTTCAAGTTGAATATCAGAAGAAATTTTTTTACTGTAAGGGTGACAGAGCCCTGGAACAGGCTGCCCAGGGGGGTTGTGGAGTCTCCTTCACTGGAGACATTCAGAACCCACCTGGACACGTTCCTAGGGGATGTACTCTAGGGGGCCCTGCTCTGGCAGGGGGGGTTGGACTAGATGATCTTTCGAGGTCCCTTCCAACCCCTAGGATTCTATGATTCTATGAACCAGGCATATGAAGGGTGTGTAGTGTCTGCCTGTAGTACTGTTAGAATTAGGTTTTCAGTGTTAGGTTCTCTTTAAAACTTAAACTGACCTGACCTGACCCATGCTGGCTTTTGTTTTAAATAGTGGCTATATGTCAAACCAAACCCAGAACATTGTGAGTGGGATACTTTTTGGCACAGGGCTTTGGGTTGCCCTCATTGTCACCATGCGCTACTCTCTTAAAATGCTGCTCTCCTACCACGGTTGGATTTTCACTGAACATGGCAAAGTTTCTGCAGGCACCAAGATTTGGATGGTAAGTACACATTGTCTTCCTGTTTCATCCTCTGCTGGATCTTTATTTGAAGGCCTAAAAGAAAGTTTTTAGTAAAAATACCTAACAGCCTCCCATCCCAAGGCAGAGGAAACACAAGTAAGGAAAGACCTACAAAATTCTGTCATCCTTCTGGTGCTTTAATTAAACTATTCAGGATGGCCTTGTAGAAGGAAGAGTAAACACTTTAAGAATAATTTCTGAGTTTACCAATGCCTTGGGACTGACTGACTCAAATACTTTTTCTCTAAGTGCAAGTACAGCTTAAAACTTGTGCTGCAGCACCGATGAGTCTTGTCCTTCCCAGAAAGTGCTGCTTTGATTCTTTGTTGAAATGTTAGACTTTCTAGTCATCCATTCTAAAATTAATCTTATGCTTGAAGAAAGCAATACTGAGTGTCCTTTCAGTTGATGTAGTGTATATCTTCAAACTGAATGCAGAAAAAGTATAAGGTAGGTAGCTTGTTATGCAGTTTTCTCCTAAGGATGACAGTGACTTCTACTGTTTATTATTATGGTGCTCTGGAAAAGGATCCTTAAAGGATAAGTATAAAGAGAGGAAATGGACATACAGGTTCTCCAAGAGATGAAGTGGATTTTTGTTAATTGGACTTGGTTGTTTCAGTTCACTTTTGCCAATAGCTTAAGTGCTATGAAACTTAAAATCTGCAGCCTCAGGTTAGGTGATGTGTGCTGGACTAACAGCATCATGATTTATTATGAAATCTGTTCAAGAACAGGTATCCAAAGTGGTACACTAAAACAGAATTTCATGCTCATCTGTTACAAATGAAATTTCTGATTGATAGTTTCTCCTGGAAGTGGTATCAGGAGCCTCATGACTCGAATTTGTACAGTACAGGCTTTGAATGGTAAGGCTTTCTGTCAATTTCTTGAAGCTGTTGCTGTCTGGGTTTTCAGCATGTCCTACCAGATAGATATTTTAAAGCTGGTGATATTGCCTTATCAACCTTAAACAGTATGAACTGTAATGCTACTGACCATGCTTTGTTGTGTATTGTGTTGATAAATTTTTGTCTCTTCTGTGTGTTGCATCTGTTTTTGTTCTCTTTTATATTTTGGTGTGCATTTTACCTGTTTTAAAATAGAGAACACTCTAAAGGTGTGTGCCCAACAATGTCACATCTATACTTAATGGGAAGCTCCATGTTAGTACCTTGTTCTTCCTTTAGCTAGTCCCAGCAAAAGAATGATTTCCCTACTAAAACAGTACCAACTACCTTAGCTTTCTCAATTTTGTTATCCTTTAATATTCTGTAATATTCTGGGTGAGTTTTTCTGTTGGTTATGGTTTTTTTCATAGCATGAAAATTGGCATGAAAAATGCTATAATGAATATACTGTCTTCTGGTCAAATAGTCATGCAGATCAAAAATCTGAGCTCTGATTTCAGTCATGGCACAGAATGATTTTCAGGCTGATTGAAGTCTGGTGCCATTTTTAATTAATAGATTTAATCTTCAAAAGTCAAGTTTCCTGCTCTAGGATTAGAGGAAAAATCCAGGTATTAGTTGTAGTCTTTAAAAAAACTCCACTAAATCCAGTGCATGCCAGAATGAGATTATTCACTGTCTGCATGTTAAATCAGAGGTCCTTGCCTGTCACTTTAATGGTCTCAAACAGCTACAAATTTTCTACTACAAGTTTACTTACAAGTTTACTTAAGAGATGAATACTATGAAATGTCTTTGCTGTTTCTGCCAGTTGAACAGGTACTCTCTGAGGTAATTTCAGCCTTTCCTGGCTTAGAGTTCTGGAATAAAATTGTCTCCGAGCATGGAATTCTTATGAAAAGCTGAGGATTTTTTCTCACTTGTTTTCAAATTTATCCTGTCATGACCCACAACTGGATTTCATGGCTCTGATCATGGTGGGGCATCCATGTCCATCTGACAGCTCTGGTACATGCTGTGTGGCACAGCAGATTGGACCAAGACTGGACTTTGACAGTAAAGGTTCCCCTGGATTGTTGGTGTAATACTTGACCTTATTTTCCTGCTGAAATAGGGTGGTAAGGTCAAAACCCTTTCATGTGTAGCTTAGAAGCTGCATGGCCTTGACTTTCAGCCTGGTGAGTGTCACGTTTGAGAAGTAGTTGTAGACAAATGCTGCTTCTGTCTCCAGTCTCCCATGGAAAACAGGGAATCCTGCATTATCTGAAGGGAAGATGGGAATTGTCACCTCTGGATTTTTTGGTTTTGTTGTTTGTTTGGGGTTTTTTGGTTAACACAAGCACTGGGTATGAATTACACTGGCATGCTTGCACAATTTTGTGTGTTTGTTGAATAGAATAAGTGAGAGACTCATGCTGGAAGAAACTCCCTATCACATCAATACTATTTGTGTGTTCAGCTGGAACTTTGGAAAATACTGAACCATGATTCCAAAGCATAATAATTATTTTTAAAGGTGGCTAAATTATCAAGGATTCTTAGCTGATAGTGATTCCTGTTCTGAAGCATAATATATATTTATAATATTTGCTCTAGAGTAGAAAGATCAACCAGTAGACTTGCTTTTTTAATCATTACAGAGCAAAATGTATGAAGAAAAGAAGAGCTTAGTAAACTTTGTATTTTTCGTTGAGATCAAGGTGTGCTGTTCATAAACAATATTGCCTAATGACCAGAAGATTGTCTGGGAAGTCAGGAATGACTGTGACCATCTTTATTTTCCACTGACATAGTGTTTAACCTTTAGAAAGCTAGTTTAGGTTAATGCCTTTTTTATTGTGAAACAGTGATAAATATGATAGTTTCCTAAATTTAGTACAGTAGAATTTACCAGTGAAAAGAACTGTGAGTTATGCTACACTTTGTTACTCTGTCAGTTTTCTTTTGTTGAACCTAAGAATTTGAGGCATATATTTATATTTTGATTTTCTTCAGGCACTTGTAAAACTCTTCTCAGGACGTAAACCCATGTTGTACAGTTTCCAGACATCTCTACCACGATTGCCAGTTCCAGCTGTTAAAGACACAGTCAATAGGGTGTGTACATTCATTAATTCATTTTTTTCAATAACACTGAATCTGTATTTAAGGGCCCTCATGTTTTGGGTGGTTGGGTTTTTTTGCCATGTCTTATACAAGTAGGACATGCTGGTGTAATACAGTGTGATAGATTAAAACTTCTGCATAGAAATCAGAGGCTAGGACAAACCTCTGAAACTGGTGAAATTGGGAAGCTGGCATAATTCACACTGGGATGGTAACAGTTGGATTTGTGACATTCCACAGCTTGAACATATAATTGTGTTTTACCACCCAGACCTTGTAACAAAGTAGGACCTTACATGGCAGAACTTGAAGCTTTGATTTTTAGAGATGAAAAAAATCTCTATAAAAATGCTGGTGAAGAAGCAGAGTGTCTTCAGGTGTAAAGTCTTGCATCTGGGAAAGAGCAGCCCCAGGCACCAGGATTGGTTGGGGACTGAGCTGCTGGAGAGCAGGGGAGGGGAACAGGAGCTGGGGGTGCTGGTGGATGGAAGGTGCCCAGGAGCCAGGAACCTGTCCTGGTGGCCAAGAAGCCCGATGGCACCTGGGGGCCGTGAGGAGGGGGTGGTCAGGAGGTCCGGGGAGGTTCTGCTTCCTCTCTGCTCTGCCCTGCTGAGGCCACATCTGGAATATCGTGTCCAGTTCTGGGCTCCTCAGTTCCAGAAGGACAGGGAAGTGCCGGAGAGAGCCCAGAGCAGGGGAGTGGAACAGCTCCTGGTGAGGAAAGGCTGAGGGAGCTGGGGCTCTGCAGCTTGGAAGGGGGGGTGACCTCACTCATGTCATAAATACATAAAGGGAGGGAGCCAGGAGGATGGTGCCAGGGTCTCCTCAGTGCTGCCCAATTACAGGACAAGAGGCAGTGGATACAAACTTGAGCACAGGAGGTTCCATAGAAACACGAGGAGAATTTTTTTTGCCTGTGAGGGTGAGGGAGCCCTGGCCCAGGCTGCCCAGGGAGGTTCTGGAGTCTCCTTCCCTGGAGACATCCAGAGCCCACCAGGACACATTCCTGTGTGACTGCTGGAGGTGACCTTGCTCTGGCAGGGGGGTTGGACCCCAGATGATCTTTCAAGGTCCCTTGCAACCCCTCACTTTCTCTGATTCTATGTCTTCCCCTTTTGAGTGGACAGTGTCTCTTTAGAAAAGTAACCCCTTCCACTTGTGATTTCACAGAATCACAGAATGAGGCTGGAAAAGCCCTCTGGGATCATCCATCCCTGACCCAACCCCAGCCCATCATGCCCAGCCCATGGCACTCAGTGCCACATCAGCTTTTCCTTAAACACCTCCAGGGATGGGGACTCCCCCACTGCCCTGGGCACTCCATCCCAATCCCTGATCCCCCTCTCCCTGAGGAAGTGCTGTCTGACACCCAACCTAAACCTCCCCTGGGGCAGCTTCAGGCCACGTCCTCTCCTCCTGTCACTCATTGCCTGGGAGAAGAGCCCAGACCCCCCCTGAGTACAACCTCCCTGCAGGAGTTGTGGGGAGTGATCAGGTCCCCCCTGAGGACAGGGGGAGGATGAGATCCCAGTTCCTGCTGGCCACACCATTCCTGATACAAGCCAGGACCCCACTGGCCTCCCGGGCCACCTGGGCACCCTGCTGGCTCCTGTTCAAGCAGTTGTCACCCAGTGCTCCCAGGTCCCTCTCTGCTGGGCTGCTCTCAGCCACTCTTCCCCAGTCTGTAGCCCTGCTTGGGGTTATTGTGGCCACAGTGTAGGACCCTGCACTTGGTCCTCTTGAACCTCAGCCCATCCAGGTCCCCCTGCAGCATCTCCCTGCCCTCCAGCAGACCCACACTCCCCTCTGGTTTGCTGACAGATGCCTGGGAAAAGATACTATTTTTGTAGTTTACAGGTAGATGTTTAGAAGACTGCATGCTCTTCCCTTACCAGTAGAGTGTGTGAAGCTGTCCAAAGGACACACCAGTACTCAGGTGTTGATTCTTTTTTCTTGTGTTCTAGTACCTGGAATCAGTTCGGCCACTCATGGGTGATGAAGAGTTCAGAAGAATGGAGGGTCTAGCTCAAGATTTTGCATTCAATTTGGGACCAAGGCTTCAGTGGTATTTGAAGCTAAAATCCTGGTGGGCCACTAATTATGTGAGTAGATAAATGGGAGGTTGGGTCATTGAAATGACATAATTTGTTCCCTGTTGCCTTTTTTTATCTTCACATTCATTCTTTAACACATTTAAAACAAGGCACTTGAAACTGCCTAATACTTTTGCAAAGTGCATTGGGAAGCACCTGATTTGCCCAGAAATAATTTATATTATTTGGGAAGTAAACATTGTGATGAATGGAGCTTGAAAGAGTGAATCATCATTTTGTGTTTGCTATTCAGGAGCAGGTAATTTAGCTTTTTGCTGTTGTGACTGCTCTTGAGGTCTCTTTATTTGCTTCCTCAGCTTGATAACTCAGCAATGGGCCTGGCTACCCAGGTGGATTAGAAAAGTGATTCAGGATAACTTTTTTTTATAGAGAGCAGCTAAAGCATATGGAAGAGAGATCAAGAAACAAGTTGGGTGGATATTTTTTTCCTGGCTTGGTTTGGTTTGGTTTGGTTTTCTTTTTTACCAAAAAGAAAACTCAAACCCCAGCAACATAGCAAGAACTGCAATGTATTATCTGACATCTTGCTGTACCCAGTAGCCTAAGCTGAACTACAGTGCCCTGGCAAAGGCTGCAAAGCATTCAGGGCAGCCAATATATTTTAATGATATTCAGCAGCTTCTTCCATCAGAGTGCTACAGCTTAATTTAATTCTCTCCCCCACTTTTTGCTGAAGTTTAACAGAAATTAGAGGTTTTGTTTGTCTTAAGTAGCAGGGCAAGGTAGCAGTTGGCTTCCTGCTTCTGCATGGAATGTTGTGTTGTGGAGCCATCAGCACAGAAGCCCCAAAGTGTGGGAATTACAAGATCTTATTGGGGTTGTTTCTCTTCCTTTCACAGGTTAGTGACTGGTGGGAAGAGTATATCTACCTCAGAGGACGTGGACCAATTATGGTTAATAGTAACTACTTTGCAATGGTGGGTGAACTCTAGAAACAGGTTTTGTGTGTAAGAAACACTAAAATTTCTGTCCAATAATCTTATTTTGTTATAGCTTTGTGTTTAGAAATCAAATGATGCTAAAATAGGTGACTTTTTGTTTTCTTTCTCCTAGTGTAAACTGCAGCCAGTGTTTTTAAGCATGGTGCTTTAGGCTTTAAGCCTTAATAATAAACTCAGCACATGTCACTTAGGCCATCTCATGCTTTAGTGGCACACAGTTTTGTTCTTACTTTGTTTTGCTCTTTTTGAACAAAACTTTCAAAAGTTCCACGTAGAACTTAATGGGTAACACAGATCAACAGAGTGCATGCTCACATTTGCAAATGTCTGTATGGGAAGTAAAATTGTAAAAAAATCCTAGAATTAAATTTAAAACTTGGGCTCAAGCTTAAGTAGCATTGCTTTTCTGCTGGGGTAAGTAGCTCTCATCTGTGTATTAAGACTGATGCTGTTTAAGTGACTGTTGAAGGCATTTTAAGTTTCCAGTCATCAGCTCACTCTCCTAGTGGCCTTCATGTGTTTTAAAGTCATTTCTGTGTGGACCAGAATAAACTAAGAAAGTGGATGAGAAGTATTACCAATATTTTTCTTAAATGTAGGCTGGTATTAACATATTTTTATGTACTTTACAGGACTTCCTTTATTTATCTCCCACAACCCTGCAGGCAGCTAGAGCTGGTAATGTTATCCATGCCATCCTGCTCTATAGGAAAAAACTGGACAGACAAGAAATCAAGCCAGTATGTATATCAGTTTAAATGGCTTTTCATCTTTTTTTCCAGCACAGTCTATAAGAAGTTGATCAGTTTTTGGAATAGGAGAGAAATATCTTTATTCTCACTACTCCATGCAAGATGGAACTAAATTTGTGGTTCCTAACAACCTAGATTATCACTTGAATTGCACTTGGGGAGAAACTAGAAACTAAAAAATTGAGGATTCTGCCAGCTAATGAGAAATGAATGAATAGATGTGCCCAAAAGATAGATAAAGGCTTGTGCTTGCTTATGTTAAGTGTTCTGGGTAACAGATATCACTGGTAAATGCTGAGAATTTAACAGTACTTATGAGCCTCTGAATTTTGAGCAGTCTGTGGTATCATGCAGTGTGAGCACAAAGGGTGGCTGGGACAAAGGACTGGACCTCAGGGCCAAGTGTGGCAGCCTGGGTATGGATGGTGGTAAAATCCTTTTGTTGCACTAATTTCTGGGTAGCACAGATAGGCAAGATGAACCCCATCCTGAATTTCTGTTCTGCCTGGGGGCTCTGTGTTGTGCCAGACAAAGACAGTGGAAGCAATTAAGTAGTTTTGTTGAAAGCTGTGGCAGGGATGTAATTAGTTATATGAGACTACAAATTGGAGAAATGGCAACTTTTGTTTCTACACGGCCAGAAATAGCTTTAAAAACATAAATTGAGAGGCTGCATGTGTAAATTTTGCATCTGGACTAGCCAGGGAGAGCCCTTTGGATTTCAGATATTAGGCTGTAAAGCAGTAAGATTTTTTATTTTTTTTTTTAACCAGATCCTTGTTTTTCTTTACTTTTTTATTTCCTAATTATATATGCAAATTACATTATAATGTACATTTGTGGCACAGATTCTTCTGCTGGGATCTACTGTTCCACTCTGCTCAGCTCAGTGGGAGAGGATGTTTAATACCTCCCGAATCCCAGGAGTGGAATCAGGTAAGCAGGGTCAGTCAAGGAGAATAAACAACAAAGTGGCATTGTTGGTTTGTTTTATTTTGGGGTTTTTTTTTGTATGTATGTGTGGTTTTTCTGTGATTGTTTGTTTGGGGGGTTTTTCTGTTTGGTTTTTTTCTTTCCCCTGAGTTTTATCTCTGTAAAAGGAGGCAGATTGCATCTAGAAATATTAATATTTGTAGCCAACAAGTGGAAGGAGACATTGCTAACAGTTTTCTTGGTTTTTTTGAAAAGATCTGAGTAGTGATTTCTATTACTGTGCTTTCTAGAAAAGCTTAAGCTATATCTGGTTTTTTTCTGATCTGATTATATATGCTGAAGAGCCTCTTAGAACTCAGTTTACATGTTTATCCAGCATTGAATGAAATCCAGCATTTGGCTGAGTTATCCTGGCAAATCCTGATTAATGAAGATGACAGTCATTAGGAATTTGGAGTGCAGGGGGGTTTTGGTTTGTCACCTCCATTGGTAATGTACATATGGGCTGTCTCTTGGAGGGAGAGTAGGATTTTTTTTTTTTTACTTTGGGATCTGTGTCTCTCTCCTATTTTCAAGCTCCCTTTGAGCATGTGAGTCCCACTCAACTACAGAATAAAAACCTAAGAGTTTCTTAGCAGGCTCTGGGGTGTGCCCACTCTGCTCTGCTGCAGGTCTGACATTTGCTGTACTGACTGAAGTTAGATAAGGGGAGGAAGTGGCACTGGTTAGTGGATAAAGCACTAGGTTCATGTGTCACATAAGAATTTTACTCTTGATTCTGCTTCTGGCCTTTAGTAGATTTTTTTTTTTTTTTAGGAATTATTTTCCATCTATGCCTCACCTTCCTTTGTCTGCTTTCATCCTTTTTAATGGAGAAAAACAATACAATTACTCTCTGATTGTGAATTAGTAGCTTAAGTAGATTAGAAAGTTTTTAAATCTCTGTTAAAATAACTGTAATGTATGAGCTACTGTTATTTACAATACTTGAAGGACTGAAGGTGCTACCCTTGCCCCTTCCCTGTCCTCAGGGAAGTAGAAGGTATGAACTGGCTGCATTTAGTTTTGTATTTAGGTTTCTCCTCTTGCATGGAAGTGTAGAAATGATTCTTTCTAACTGCAACACCTAATTAAAATACATCCTGTGTATCTTGATGGTTCTTCCCAGTTTCTCCTACTTAAAGTCTTTCCAAGTACAATCAGCATCCTAAAATTATCTTCTTTTCCTCCAAAGCATTTCACATTTCCTATTCTGCTTTTTCAGTTTTCCATTGTTTCTCCTTTAGAAGAATAGAAACAACTTTTTTTTCATTCTGTATGTGGATAAGTGAGTTATAAAGATGTTGTCCCAGGTTCTTATGAGTAGCTTAATTTCTTGCCCCTTGATATCAATGATAAGTGTTTTATGTATGCTACAGTTCCTACAGTGTATTTTAAAGAAAAAAAATTCTGTGGTATGTCTTTGCTTATTAAGGGTAAAATCTTAGTGAAGATTGAGCAGTTGTGTAATTTTAATGTCTTAACAAAAAGTTGGAGTCAACCACTTGTTTCAAGCAGGGAAGAGCCTTTATGTCTTTCCATTCCCCTATTTTAATAGGAACCCTGTGTGTGTTACATGCATCTTCATGTGTACATAATGGACTTTTTGGTCTGGCAAGAGAAAGGAAACCTTTTTTTTTTTTTTTTTTTTTTTTTTGTTACAAGACATCTGTACTCCAGGTGCATAAAATCTGTATCAGGCCTGTAAGTAAGGTGTCTGCAAGGAAATTGCTGGGGCTCAAGAAGGGTTGGACTTGATGATCACTGAGGTCCTTTCCAGCCTGGATGATTCTGTGATTCTGTGTAACAGTTGTCAAATCATTGTTGATTTAGACCAAACAACTCACTTTTGATTTTTACACTCCAGCAGTTCTCTTTTTGTATGGACACAAGATGTGCCTGAAACACATCCTTGGGGTGTCCTGACTCAGGCTGAGGTTTTGGAAGTAGTTACCTCACTCTGATGGCTTTTTTGCTTTCCCTAACCTTTACAGGGCTCCTCCTCAGTTCACAATCCATTGTATTAATGTACTGACAGTGGGACTGATGCTTCTGCCTCTTGTATCCAGGCAGGGATATCCCATCTTTGGCAGGAATGGGTGAAAGGTGTGGGTCCAGCAGCTTAGGATCAGCCAGAGGAGCAAACCCACCAAACCTGAGCACTCCCTGAGAGCACCCAGCATGTACAACTCTCCCAGTACAATGTCCCTCAGATCTCTCAGCATCATGACTTTTTTTTTTTTTTGCTTAATATTGGTGTCCAGTGAGGAAACTGGTGGTGCCAGTGCATGGGGATGATTGTTAGGTCTGGGTGTGTGACTGTCTCAGGGAGGAGTAGTTGAAATAACACAAGGGAACCGTTCGTGCCGAACTATTTATTCCTTTCTTAAAATAAATTATTTGTGGCTAGTAGTGCATGCACTAGGTGTTTGGTGTTAATTAGTGTGTTGAAACAGCTTGTTTTCACCCAAGTGATTGCAATTCCAGATACTCTCCAGCATGTGAAAGACAGCAAGCACATCATTGTGTATCACAAGGGCCGTTACTTCAAAGTGTGGCTGTATCACGATGGGAGGCTCCTGAGACCCCGAGAAATTGAGCAGCAGATGCAAAGAATTCTGGATGATGATTCAGAGCCTCAGGCTGGGGAAGAGAAACTAGCAGCTTTTACTGCAGGAGATAGGTATGGCATGATTTTAAAACTAATTTTAGTATTTCCAAGTAGTTGGGTCACGTACATACTGAATATTGGCTTTGGAATTTTCAAATGCTCTGCAGTCAGCTGCTGACACCTTGATTTTTCTGTACTGCTGACACGTAACATCTCTTCAGCCACTTGTAACTACATGGAATCTAGAGTAATTTTGCAGTGACCACCCTTAGCTGGATGAGTTTGGTGTAGTTGTGGCTATCACAGGTGTGGTAATTTGAAGCTTTATGGTGTTAAACATATTGAACTATTGGAGTTTTACACCTGCTTTGGGGTTCACTGGCATTTTGAAGAACTTACTAAGATGGAGAATGTGAATTCAGTAACTTGTTCCATATTCATGATTGAGCACCTATGAAATAAAGGTGTACTCAGATGGTTCTGGGTGTAAGATCATTGAATTTAATTAAATTGTAGCATATGTAGTTCAATCTGTTCAGTTGTTTCTGGACAAGGGAAAAAAAGAGCTGTGGATTTTAATATACTTTCTTACTAGGAGACTTTTGTCTCAATGTCTGCTTTAAAGCAAACTGAAACACTTTCATTGGGAAAACTACACAAATTTTTAAATAAATATGGTACAACCATACAGAAATTATATTGTTCAGGACTTCCTTAACTTCATATATCCTTCAGTCATTTATATTGACTATTGTCCAGATCCTTAGATTTAGATGTTTCAGCAATTAATCTGTTTCATCATTATTAATGTATTATTACTATTTTCTTCTTACATATAACAGATATTTTCTTTTGTTAAAAATTTAGATGATCCATCCTATATGTGTTGCATGCTAGGGAAATGTTGAATTTCTGAGGATTAAGCTTCACACATGTGTCTGTATGTTGGAACTGGTTCCTGGAATGATACCATGTGTGTATTTTTAGGGCTTTTCACTCGTACTTTAAATGCAATGTAGTTGCTTCAGATAGGATAAAAATAGGAGGAATGTTTTATAATGATCTTAGGGGTGATAAAGCACTGACAAATTTGTAATCTGGCTATAAACCAAATTCTTTTTGCAGAGTACCCTGGGCTAAAGCTCGTCAGACTTACTTCAGCCGTGGAAAGAACAAACAGTCCTTGGATGCTGTTGAAAAAGCAGCATTTTTTGTGACATTGGATGACACTGAGCAAGGGTACAGGAAAGAAGATCCAGTGAGGTCACTGGATGCATATGCAAAATCCTTAATGCATGGCAAATGTTATGACAGGTACAGTATTGACTCTGTAGAAAACTCCTTTTTCACAATTTCAGTACTTCACATGGCTAATACATAGGAATTAGTGAATTAAAAGCTGATAAATTACACAGAATCATTGAATGGTTTGGATTGGAAGGGACCTTTAAAGATCCTGTCTCTGCCCATGGGAAGGAGGTTGGACAACTCATTTTTTCCTGCATCAGGCTGAACAGGCCTTTGAGATGGACTCTGAACACCTCCAGTGATGAGGAATCTACACCCATCTCTGGGCAACCTTTTCCAGCCTCTTCATAAAAAAACATTTCTTCCTTACAACAAATCTAAACCTACCCACTTGCAGTTTGTTATAACCATTGCCCCTTATCCTGTAGCAAAAAGTCTGTCTCAGTTTGTCTTGTCTTCTTCTTAGGCCTCAGGAAGGTGTCCAGACTGAACAACCCCAGCTCTCAGTCTTTCTTCATGGGAGAGGTTTCAGCCTCTCTGATCATTTTCATGGCCCTCCCCTGAAGCTGTTAGGTCCATGTTTGTCTTGTACTGGGATCTCAGAGCTTTGTGCAGTATTCCAGGTGGGGTCTTGTGGGAGCAGAGTAGAGTTGAGGAGAATTGTCTGACCTCAGCCTACCAGCTGCTTCTTATGCAGCCCAGAATGTGACTGGGTTTCTGGGCTGCAAACACACATTTCCAGCTTGTGTCCAATTTTTCATCTCTCAGGATCCCAGGTCCTTCTCTGTTGAGCTGCTCAATCCCCCATTCTGTTGATTCTGGGGATTGCCCTGACTGTGGTAGTGGGACCTTGCACTTGGCTTTGAACTCCATGAGGTTCAAATTCACATGTATTTACCTAAACTATTAAAAAAAAAAACAAAACAGGAAAGCATTTGAATGTGAATTTTTGAGAGAGTTGACATTGCAGTGTTAAAATTCTACTGAGAGGTACAACATCCTAAAGAAATTTCAATTTCTCTTTTTAGATGGTTTGATAAAACATTCACTCTTATAGTATTCAAAAATGGCAAAATGGGCATGAATGCAGAACACTCTTGGGCAGATGCTCCTATTCTTGGACACCTGTGGGAGGTAGGTGTTTAGTGCAAAAAGTACATGCAGAAGATAATGTGATGTGGCCTGTGCAGCAGTCCTGAAGATCATCACTTACTTCCAATCCCTTGCATTCATGTTGCTGTAGACACAGGCCCATAATCACTCATCTGCAACAGTAGAATTAAAATAAATAAAACAAACACCCCTTGCTTAAAAGAGAAGGTTGCTGTCCTTTAAATTAAAGGTCTCTGCATCTTGCTGAGCATAGAAGTCTTAATAGAAGTGATACAGCTCCCCATCTGCTTGCTTATAATATTTTAAATCAATAGATTGTTGACTGTTTTTGTTGTGGCAGAGTATTTTGTATATATGTGTGCTCCTTTTAGCTCAAGAAGGATTAAAAATCCCACCCTTGGGAGTCTAACCTTCTCTAAGTTGTTGTTTGATAAGCTGCAGATTGTTATGCTGCTTAAATTCTCTTGTATTTGCAAAAAATGAAATAAATTCACTTTTTGTCAAGTTTGTTCATCATGAGCTTAGTTTATTACTTGAAATCCTATTTGATTTTTTTTTTTCTTTTGAAAACTTTAACCCATAGTCACATGACTGAACCACTCAGATATTTCATAAACCCTTAGTCAGTTCTGATCTCATTATGTATTTGTTCAAACGAGTCTCACTAATTACTTGGTACCCCAAGTGGTTTCCTTAGGTTATTATATGACCATTTCCATTTGTTTAAGAGCAGAGAATTGTCATTGTGTTCTCTCACCAGGGAAGAAAGAGGCCAAACTGATGGGAGATTAACTTGACAGTGAGTTTAGGCTCAATGGAAAAAAGTTTGCTTTCTTTTAATGAATGATGTTACATGCTTTAGGTCGTATTTCTGTACTTAGCTGCTTCATTTTCTGCTAAGAATTAGGATGACTGAGCTAAGATTTAATTTCCTAAAAAGTTACCTGTTGTTAGCACCTTACAGATTGTCTTTCTTTAGGATAAAATGGGTTGAGCTTTATTTCATAGTGGGCATGTTATGAACAGTAAGTGAGAAAATTAAATTAAAGATGTTAGAAATACATATGTCAAACATACAATGGATTTTTGTCCAGCTTTTTCTTTCCATCTTGAATAGACACAAATCTATTGATAATTCTTTAATTTTTTTTTTTTTGACATTGAGGACATTTGATATCTTGTGTGACAGAGATACAAGTTGTTGTTCAAGTTGTAGTGTTTGTCTTGGAGCCATTCTGTTTGTGCACCCAAGGGCTCTAATGCACTTATAAAATGCAGTTTTGAGTGGATTATGAATCTTAACAATCACTAAATTATTGCAGGGATAGGCAGTTGCTCTGAAATAAACTGTTTCTCAGTGAGTAAGTTTTGACTGATAACAAACTTGCAGAAAGTCTTGAGTCTAAATGGAACAAAGATGGTGAAATCTAAGACTGAGATTGACTTTTTTTATTACTGTTAAGTTTGAGGTGGGTTTTTAATAGAAATATTGTGATTAATTCAGTATAATCTAGCAGTGCCCCAGTGTACTTGAACAGGAGCTTGTGGCACCCTTCCCACTCAGAACACAACTAAAAGTGGCTTCAAATAAGAGGTGAAAAAAAGAGCTTCACTTGCAGCTGTTTTTGGTATTTGGGAATGGATTGTATATTGTATTTCACAATGTACTGGAAGTGACTTATATTGATTTCAGAATGAAATTTTAATTCCACAGCAATAAGTAGTGTGATGCAATTCTGAAGAAGTATTATTCTTTGCAGAATGTAATGGCAACTGAGTATCTTGACCTGGGCTATTCAGAAGATGGGCATTGCAAAGGAGATACCAATAAAAATATTCCTATTCCTACTAAACTGCAGTGGGAAATTCCAGAAGAAGTAAGTATAGAACAACCAGTGGTTTGAGGAAGAAGCTCATCTTCCCTGGCAGCCAAATCATTAATCAATTACCTAACGTTATAAATTAATTTTGAATTCCTTTTAGTCCAGCAAGATGCTTATTTCATATGTGGGCATTACTTGGTTTACTTCAAAGATAATTGGTGTTTTTAACATCAGTCTCTAAAAATTTTGGTGAGGATTTGGTGAGGATTTGTTGACTTTTTAGTAGAAACTTTCTTGGTTGGCAATATGTCAAAAATTAAGTAGCCACCTATTTTAAATAGTAACTGTATGGAGTTCAAGTTGCTGGTGTTTCATTTCTGTTGTCTCAACAAATGCTCTTGTGTAATAGTTCCTTGAGATTAGTTGTCTTTTTTTTTTTTTTTTTTAATTTGAAATTCTGTAGGCATATCTAATAAGGTTTACTTTTTTTTTTTTTTCCCCCCTAAGTTTCAGACAAAATGAGATCACCTACTTGAATTTGGATTTTGAATAAAAATGTAGTGGTTGGTGTGATATGTTTCTTAAGCCTGTATGGCAGATTGGAAGCCACCACCTACTGGCATTCTAACTCTGTGGGTCATTCTTCTATATTCTAGTAATCTTATATATATATATATATATATATATATATATATATTTATATATTCTTCTATAATCTAGTAATCTAATAAATTTAGACTCTACAGTCTAAATGTTGGTGTTTTTTTTAAAGTGCAGTTTTTTGACTCCTGATGTGTATTGGCTTAAAACTTATTTTTTAAATTAGCTTTTTGAATTGTAGCTTTCAGGCAAAGATGACTTCCCCTGATTCTCCAAAGGGGGATTATTTGGATGTTAATGTTCCTGGCATGCATTAAGGCAGCATTTTTTTATTGATCAGTTTTAAATAGTTGCATTTTTTCAACAGTGTTCTCAAATGCCATTGACTACATGCACATGTACACACAGATATTTATGTATTTATTTCAGTGCCAAGAAATGATTGAGAGGTCTCTGAGCACTGCTGTAGCTTTGGCAGATGATGTGGATTTCCATTCCTTTTTCTTTGATGCTTTTGGGAAGGGACTAATAAAGAAAGCAAAAACCAGCCCTGATGCCTTTGTGCAACTTTCCCTGCAACTTGCTCACTATCGGGTAAGAAGAGTGAACTGATTCTGCTTTATTAGAATCTCCTTACACTGGGGACAGCATGGTTGGGATTAAAATGTTGACTGTGTAGATTCTGTAGTCAGAATGTTGACTGACAGAGAATGTCAGGTTGGAAAGGACCTCAAGGATCATCAGGTCCAACCCTTGTAATATTATTGTTTATATGAGATGTCTCAGCACCCTGTCAACTCAGACTTCAAACTTCCCAGAGTGATCTTCCACTGCTTGTGCAAGGTTATTGGAGACATGCAGTGGAAATTGGTACAGAGCCCTGTTTGGGTTACTATTTATACAGCCCAAACAGCTGTAAGGTCCCACAAGCAACACTGCAGACAGTTTGAGAATCTACTTAAACCACGAGGTTTCATTTTCCTAAAGTTTTAAGAAAAGCTCCCAGCAGAGAAGGCTTCTTGAAATATGGTTTTAGGGCTTTTGCCACGAGGGGGGGAGACTGTCCCAGGTTTCTTGTAGCTGTCTCCTTGTAGCAGGGTCTCCTTGGTGTAAAAACAGCTTAGGGAAAATCTTGATGGGGTGTTAATGACAGCCAATAAATATACCATGGCACTTCTGTGTCCCCTATTGCTGTGAGTGCCATGGCAGCAGCTGTGACCCTTGTCAGGAATTCTTCCTTCGTAGATGGAGGAGGAAGACACTGATGGGCTCCATGGGGTCTCCATTTAGTCAGTACTCTGTTAATTTTGTCCTGAATATGTATTAGTTTCTATGTAAAATAAACTCCTGCTCTGTTATATCACCATGAAATTCCATGAACTCATAAATCTTGGCCCAGCTACCCAAGAAGGCCAATGGCATCCTGGGCTGGCTCAGGAACAGTGTGGCCAGCAGGTCCAGGGAAGGGATTCTGCCCCTGTGCTCAGCCCTGGGGAGGCCACAGCTTGAGTCCTGTGTCCAGTTCTGGGCCCCTCAGCTCAGGAAGGAGCTTGAGGTGCTGGAGCAGGTCCAGAGAAGAGCAAGGAGGCTGGGAAGGGATCCAGCACAAGTCCTGTGAGGAAGGGCTGAGGGAGCTGGGGGTGTTGAGGCTGGAGAAGAGGAGGCTCAGGGGAGACCTCATCACTCTCTCCAACTCCCTGAAAGGAGGTTGGAGCCAGGGGGGGGTTGGGCTCTTTTCCCAGGCAACTCTCAGCAAGACAAGAGGGCACAAGAGGTCTCAAGTTGTGCCAGGGGAGGTTTAGGTTGGACATGAGAAAGAATTTCTTTCTGGAGAGGGTGATCAGCCATTGGAATGGGCTGCCCAGGGAAGGGGTGGATTCTCCATCCCTGGAGATATTTCAAAAGAGCCTGGATGTGGCACTCAGTGCCATGGGCTGGGAACCACGGGGGGAGTGGAGCAAGGGTTGGACTTGGTGAGCTCTGAGGTCCCTTCCAACCCAGCTGATTCTGTGATTCTATGATTCAGTATTTCATACAGATGCACTCAAGAATGTAAAACTGTTTTTTGTGGGAAGTACAGCAGTAACATCAATCAAACAAGCACAGAGAAGGGGCAGAGGTCACATGGACACTTTACTGTAGGATTACCATGTGGTTATCACATGTCCACCCTGAGGCTGCTTTAGTGTCCTGGAATTTGGAATGGCCTCCTTCCTACTCCTGCTTACTGCTTAGCATCAGTTGGGTTTAAGTTGCACCAGGGGACATTCAGATTTACTATGAGGGAAAATTTCTTCAGTGGAGGAGTGCTGAAGTATTGGAACTGGTTGTCCAGGGAGGTGGTGGAGTCACCATCCCTGGAGGTATTAAAAAATGGGGTAGATGTGGGGCTTTGGGAGCTGATTTGGTGGTTAAGGTGGTGTAGGGCTGAGGCATTTGACTTGATGATCGTGAAGATCTGTTCCACCCGTGATGATTCTGTGATTACGAAGAGGGGACAAGTCTGGCTAAACCTTTAAGTTCTTATTTTTCCATTTTCAAGGACATGGGAAAATTTTCTTTAACATATGAAGCCTCTATGACACGTTTGTTCAGAGAAGGCAGGACCGAAACTGTTCGTTCGTGTACTGTGGAGTCGTGTAGATTTGTTCAGGCCATGGAAGACCCAGCTGAAAGTGTAAGTTCACAGTCCTGTTTTTTTATCTAATTTTTGAGGCACATGAGTTATCACACATCATAGATATTCATAGAAGTTCCCAAATAGCTTTTAAACATTTAAAGATTGTCACTGTTTACAATGTCCTTACTCTTTCCTTTTCATTCTGCCTTCTAGAGGAACATCCCTGCTCAGCCTTATGCCCTACTTGCTTGACTTATGCTGCTTTTGGAATTGCCTTCTCCTGAGCTCTTGAGAGAAGGCTTTTTAAAAAATGATAAGCATTCCTGGACCAGTGTTGTCAGTTTGCCTTCTAAAATGGCCATTGCAGTTCCAGTTGTAAATCATGTGGAAATTTGCTCTCCTAGAACTTCTTAAGACCAGAAACTAAGTATGCAATAATGTGTTAAACTTGTGTTGTAAACGTGGGATTCTGGGGCTAAATCCCACTTAAAATAACAGATTTGTTTACAGCAGTTAATGATAGACACTTGCTAATACTTGAAATTCCATACACAGGGTTGAAAACACAGGGGGTACTAAAATTTGATGTTAGTTGCATGCATTTTCTTGAACCTCATCCCGAGGTGCTCTGGTCTTGAGAGCCATTACATGTAACTTAGTTTCTGCACCTCCATCCTCAACCCAGCTAACTGATTTTTCTTTTTTTTGTTTTTTTTCATTGTTAGAATGAAAACAAGCTCAAGTTCTTTAGGCTTGCAGCTGCCAAACACCAGCACTTGTATCGCCTGGCTATGATTGGCTCTGGCATTGACCGCCATCTCTTCTGCCTTTATGTGGTGTCCAAGTACCTGGCTGTAGATTCTCCTTTCCTGAAGGAAGTAAGTGGCTTTTATTGATAACTCTCATTGCAGCACACAGTACTTTATTTACTTGGAGTTTGTGGTGTCTGCATATGTACTTTTTTTTTTTTTTTCCTAAGGAAAAAGGTAAGAGTTAACTGGCATTGCTCAATATCTGGTTGTTTACAAGTTAGTTTCATTTTATTCCATGTATGCACTTCTTGATAGACCTATAGAAATGCTTTCTGTGAGCTTTATAGTAAGATATGTTATCAAGGATTGCAAGAAAGATATAGTCAGTATTAAAAAATAAAAAATCGGTTACTTGTGGGTTTTACATATTTTTCCATCAGCACAATAGAGGCAGTGTTTTCTTTTGAAAATGTTCTTTTGGAACTGTGACAAAATCACTTTCATTTAAGTCACTGTGAATTAAAGGAGCTGCATGTTGCAATTTTTTTTTTTTTTTTTTTTTTGTTGGTGCAGAACACTAATGTCACTATTACCATGACTAATGCTTTGCTACTTAAACTAGGTTTTAAGTTTGGATTTTATAAGTAATTTTATTGGATGTATTCATGTTTTGTGATTAATAAAAAATACTTCTCAACTTGCCTTCAAGCTATACACATCTGTCTGCTTGCCTTCCTAAGTGTGAGTAGTGGTTAGGTCAAAAATGAAACAACTTTCTACAGCTTCCACAGATTTGTAAAATGTATTTTAAAAAATTTTACAAGTGTCTAACTTGATGGGAGCTTCTAATCTTCTCATCTAAGTTTCTTATTTTACAGGATTTGAACATGCCATTAATGATCTTGTTAACAAAACCTGTTATGCAGGATTTGCCAGATTGGTCTGGGTTGAAATATTGCTATTGAAAGAACTTTTAATCTTTGAGGAATCGACAGAATGATACATTAATGGTTTGTGTAGCATGAGAAGTTTAGCCTTTTCTTTTAATCTCATAGAATCAAAGTGGTTTGGGTTGGAAGGGACCTGAAAGATCATCAGGATCCAACCCCCTGCATGGGCAGGGACACCTCCCACTAGACAAGGTTTCACAGGGCTTCAATCCTTCCTGGCCTTGAGCACTTCCAGGGAGGGGGCATATGCCAGGGGAGGTTTAGGTTGGACATTAGAAAGAATTTCTTTCTGGAGAGGGTGATCAGCCATTGGAATGGGCTGCCCAGGGAAGGGGTGGATTCTCCATCCCTGGAGATATTTCAAAAGAGCCTGGATGTGGCACTCAGTGCCATGGGCTGGGAACCACGGGGGGAGTGGAGCAAGGGTTGGACTTGGTGAGCTCTGAGGTCCCTTCCAACCCAGCCCATTCTATGATTCTATGATTCTGTGATTCTATGGTTCTATGATTCTATGGGGTGGCCCATCCATCAATTCCCTGTCTTGTCAGTTTGGAGACCAAGTTACTGTGTAGGACAGGGTCAAATACTTTGTTCCTCCTTTGGAATCAGGAACTGGAGAATTTCTTCATATTGCTTTATTCAGTCTAACTTACCCTGCAGAAAGTTGCATGCTCTTAAGCAGTGTGTTACATTTGCATCTCTTTCATATCTCCTACAGGTTTTGTCAGAGCCCTGGAGGCTGTCAACAAGTCAGACACCCCAGCAACACATTGATCTAAAGAAGAACCCTGAAATGTTATCCTGTGGTGGAGGGTTTGGACCAGTATGTTTGCTCAATATAAGTACACTTCTAAAAACAGTCCTGAATATGCTAAAATTTCACATCTAAAACCTTAATGTTGCCAATCTAAGGTGCCACACGTGCTTTTAAATGCATGTTTAATGCTTTCCCAGTATGTGGATGTGCTCAGAAAAATCTACATCACTTTTTTTTATTTCATTTCTGACTACAAGGCTGGATTATTCTTAAGGAAATAGATGGTTATCAAATACAGCACAGGTATCTGTGGTAGAAAAATCTGATCTCACATTACTTATGCTCAGAGAAATCTACATCACTTTTTTTTATTTCATTTCTGACTACAAGGCTGGATTATTCTTAAAGAAATAGATGTTTATCAAATACAGCACAGGCATCTGTGGTAGCAAGATCTGATATCACATTGCTTATGCCCAGAGTTTTTGTACATCAGGCAGTGACAAATGCCTTAATATTTAAACTGGATTTTAAGATTACAATTTGTAAAAGTAATTATACTTGACTTGTTCTTTATGTTTCATGATTAATTAAAAAATGTGTTCATGCTTTGTTTCAAATTAAGCTACACTCATTGTTCTGCTTTCCCTCCTCAGTGTGAATAGTGGCCAAGTCAAGAATAAAACCATGTTCTACAGCTTCCTTAGGCTTTCAGGAGCTAGGGTATTGTTAAGAGATTTTGCAAGCCTTCTGACTTGTAGTATTTTACTGGGATTTGCACATAGGTGCTGATGGTCTGTGCAGCAGACTTTATGGGGCTCTGACCTCGGTTCTTCTGTTTACAAAAAGCATATTTGTTAAAAGAATGATGAGAGGGATCACAGGACTGCTTTTAGCTACACAGAAATTACATACAATTATACAATGTGGAAGCTTAATTTTTGCTTGAGGGAAAAATCCCCACTGATTTTTAAAAAAGAGCACAGTAAGAATTGGGTAATTATATATAAAATCATTCAGGAATGGAAGGAAAAAGAAACTCTACAACATGTTTCTATCTTCTTTCCTTCCTTTAGGTGGCTGATGATGGTTATGGTGTTTCTTATATAATCTTGGGTGAAAATGCCATCCATTTCCATGTGTCCAGCAAAATATCTTGTTCTGAGACGGTAAGGATCAGTCCTTTCCCTTAATGTGCCTTAATGTGTCTGTTCTGATGTCTGGTTGTAAAACTTAATATCTAAAAAGATATAGTAGGACTTGCAGCATATATTTATAATGTTCTTTCTTTTTTAACATACAGTGTTTTGCCAGTTTGGGGTTTTTTTTGCCTCCATTTCTATAAAGTTACTAGCTTTATGCACCAAGGGAAGCATATTTTATTTCACTTATGCTTTCAAACATAAAATATGTACCCAGGGGCCTTTTTACACGTGTGTAGCTTCCTGGGACTCATAAAATGACTCATTTCTGTCCCATGAACAGTAAGGGTGTCTCCTGTTGTTTAGCAGTTTTGCTTTGATTTATCACCAGTTGCATTTGTAAAGACAGAGCAAAATGTGTGCTTCCTGCTCTTCAAGTCTTCATGGTTTAAATAAAAGTAAAAAAATTAAAAAATTCTTTTTTAACATAAAAGAAGCTGGCCCATAGGTTGTATTCAGTGCTTGAGAAACATAATAAAAAAAATTATTAGAGTAACACCCTGTATTAGAATGTAGTAGATGTCATCTGTTCAATACCCTGCTGTTGCAGGTCTGCTGAGTCAACTTTCAGTTTGTCCTTCCCCTTCAGATTTTTATGACTTAAATAAACATGCTGAGTTTGATCAGGATTACAGAGGTGAACCAGTTATCCTCTTTTGACTTCAACTTGTCTGAGAGATCTTGGTGTCTTTGGTTAATCATTAAGGATTAGGAAACACAGCTTTGTTTTCTCATAGTTCAAGTTGTTCTTCAGATGACTTTTTCAGTTTTGTACTTTGGATTTCCCTGGGTTTTTTACTTATTACTCAAGTCAAAGGCCCATGCAGAAAAGGCAGCATGGCCTTGATAGTAGGGTCTTTGTAGTAGATCCTGCAATATACCTAATAATCTATATTGCAATCTAAATTTCTTCCTTGTACCATCCATCTGACTCTTAAAATAAATAGAACAAGTTCATAGTTTGCTTGCACTTAGATAATTGTGATTTGCATTTTCAATACTTGATGTAATTTTTTTCTAGTGACAGAATGCTCTCAGAAACTAAAATGTGAAGTGTTTTTCTGCTCTGACATCTGGGTCACCAGTCTGACTTTTCTGAAAATTCTGAAAATCAGCTTTTACAAAATCTTGTATTAAAATTAATACCAAAACCTACTTACTTGAAAGCAACAGAAGGCCACAGATGCATGGAGTTCAAAAAGAGATTATCTTAGTTCTGTCTGTAGGAAAGTAAATGCATAATGGAGAACTCATAAGTAAATAATAGCATACACTTGGATTAATGCATCTAACAAAATTTTTTGTGGTTTAAATTTCCCATTTTATGGTAAAATATATGCTCTAGTTCCACAAGATACAAAATTACAAAATATTAAATTTCTCTTGCCATAGAGGTTGACAGTACAAGTTGATTGACAGCACAAATCTTTGGTTTTGTTATTTGTTTGTTTTTTTTGTTTTTTTTTTTTTAAAGGATTCTCATCGGTTTGGAAAAAACATCCAAAAAGCAATGATTGACATCGTGGGTTTATTTAACCTTACTAAAAACATTAACAAGTGATTTACCTTCCTGGTGCCAAGCAATCTCCTGTTGCTGGGATGAGAACTCTTCTGAAATGAGCAAGATTTGTCAGACAGCAGGTGGTGAAGACACTGAGTCAACATCTTCTTGATCACCTATGAAAACCTTAGCAGTGTATCAAATGTGTAATTAATTGGGGTTTTTTTAGTAGTTTGGGAGATTTTATTTCCCTATTTCCACAAAGGATGACTTGAAATCTTACTGTTTCTAGGGATGAAGTAGAGTATCATTGCATGAAGTCATGTATATTCTAACTCCTGCAGTTTTCTCTTAATTTGTATATACTTGCTCTTTTTTTACTTAAAAATTAGTCTACTTGTATTCCAGAATCAAAGGGATAAAACACACTCTTCAATATTAGAAAAAGTTTGATTTGCTATGTATTAATAGCAGAATATTCCTTAGTGTACCTGCAGCTTTATGTAAATGAATGACAGAACTTGTGGCTCTTTATCTTCATTGGTCTTGGTTTGGTTTTTTTGGGGAGGTGTCTGGGCACGGGGTTAAAGATTATTTCTTTAAATTATACAAAAATGATCCTTGCTAACCTGTGGCACACCAAGATGTAGAAACTTGGGGGGGGAGAGGGACTGGAAAAATAGCAACATGGAGTAGAGCTACACTGGGTAATAAAATGTCACCTAATTAGCAGTTATCACATTTTTTTCTGACTCACAAGGACTTTTGCCAGGTGTTGACTCCATTTCTGTGTAGCTGGATGGACCTGTGTGCTTACCTGTGAGTGCCTTAGAAAAAGACCCTAAACCCAGGAAACAAGCTGATGCTGGGAGTTGTTTTTACATTGTCTTAGTGGTAAAGGATGTGAAGTAGCAATGCAGATGTAGTTTTTAAATTAAAATTTAGTTTGAAGCAGAGTATGGTGCAGTTAAGCCTAAAGCTCCTCTCTTCACTGGCACAGATCCATCAGTGGGTGAGATGCAGGAGTGACTTTTTTCCAGACATACAGGTATTAATGTATTTATTTGGGGAATGGTTTTGGTGGTCCTTTGAGGTGCTTTTTTGGGTCCCTGGGAGTGTCACTGTAGTTAAATTAAATGCAGATGTAGTTTTTAAATTAAAATTTAATTTGAAGCAGAGTATGGTGCAGTTAAGCCTAAAGCTCCTCTCTTCACTGGCACAGATCCATCAGTGGGTGAGATGCAGGAGTGACTTTTTTCCCAGACATACAGATAAATAATTAATGTATTTATTTGGGGAATGGTTTTGGTGGTCCTTTGAGATGCTTTTTTGGGTCCCTGGGAGTGTCACTGTAATTAAATTAAATGCAGGCTGTCTGCAGAGCCCAGAGAGACAGCCCCATGGCCACTCACCTGCATGGGAAGGGAAAAGCTGTGGAAAACAGCTCCAGAGAGGGGAAATCCTGGCTTTCTCTCTTCTGAAAGACACTCTTGGTCTCACGTGGTTTCTGAGGGATGCAAGGAGGGAGAGGGAAGCTGTTTCACCCCAAAACCTACGTGCAGGGGTAACCTGGCTCTAGAGGATGGAGTGTGTGTGTGTGCAGTGCTCTGTGGCTGTGCTTACCTCTGCATCCTGAGAGCAGAACCATTCCCTGTGCTCACACACAGCCTGCTGGGAACAGCACAAACGCTGCCTGGGAGCTGGGGTGACTTTACGAGGTTTTTTGGGGTCAACATAAAACCTCTTACTAGGCTTAAGCTGCTTTCTGGCCAGTATTTCTACATTTCCATGCCTCTTCACGGTTTGATTTTTTGTTTTTCACTCTGAGCTAGCAATTAAAATGCCTCCTTTGTGTGCTGGAAGTGGGGAAACCTCCAAGATCCCAGATCCTTAAACAAATGCCTGTCACATCAGTGCAGGAACCCTCCTCCCAGGCACTGGCCCAGGGCACTCCTGATGTAATTTGTTACATGATGTGATGATTACATCTGATCTGATGGGATGATGTAATGATGTGATGTAATGATGTGATGATGTAATGATCACATGATGTGATGATGTAATGATTACATGTGTGATGATGTAATGATCACATGATGTGATGATGTAATGATCACATGATGTGATGATGTAATGATCACACCTGATGTGATGAGGCACAGAGCCTGGGAAAGGATGCGTGGAAATAAATGAGCCTTCTGTGGCTGGAAGGCTCCCGTGTCAGATCAGTGCAACAACCTCAGAGTGATCTGTAATCCTGGAGCTGCAGGAATAATGCACTGCTTGCTTTGGGGTGGGTGGTTTGGGTTTGGTTTGGTTTGGATTTTTTCTCTTTTTTCTCTTTTTTCTCTTTTTTTTTCTTTTTTTTCTTTTTCTTTTTTTTCTTTTTTTTTTTTTCCTCTTTTTCCTCTTTTTCCTCCTTTTCCTCCTTTTCCTCCTTTTCCTCCTTTTCCTCCTTTTCCTCCTTTTCCTCCTTTTCCTCCTTTTCCTCCTTTTCCTCCTTTTCCTTTTTTTTTTCTTTTTTCTTTTTTCTTTTTTCTTTTTTCTTTTTTCTTTTTTCTTTTTTCTTTTTTCTTTTTTCTTTTTTCTTTTTTCTT